>NC_072001.2:39508070-39520570 GCF_028885655.2 Pongo abelii
GAATAGGTAAAAAGCTTTGGAATATGCTTTATGCATATAATCTTCCCTCTTGGAAAGTAGAAGATAATACCTACTAAAATATCATTCAGTAGTACATGTTGGATTTTTATTTTTTTATATTTTGTCAGGGATTTTTTCCCTTTGATTTTCTTTGAATCTGCAGTTATCAGTGACTGGTGGCCCAGTTACCTTGTGAAGGTTTCATTTGAATGAATTAAGTACTTCCCCTAAAAATTCAATATCATTTCAATAGATGTAGCCTCCAAAGTAACCTGCAGTGATGCTTCATGAGCAAATCACATGATGTCAGAATGGTATGGTTTCGATTTAATCAAGAAAGAGATTAAAGTGGATGTGTGTTATTTTCAACTTCGCCGCAGCACCGCCATTTGTCAAAGTCAACCTTCTGATTGCTTTGGACCTACTGCTATCCAGGTCTTGTCAAAATAGTAGTCAGCATAGTCTGAAGCAGGTAGACTGGCCTATATAGAGCAGTATCAAACACAGTAAAACAGAATTCATTGACTTGTGAATTATGAAGTTAATAGGTTGATCATAAATTTTGTAGCCATTAATTTATCTTTATAACACTGGCACGTCTTCAGTACATTTTTCTTTTTATTTTGTACCGTTTTATACAGCAGAGTTAAATAGTACTGAATATAATTTTGATGTATACTGTATATCAGAATCCTATAATTCCAATGCTAGGATTAAATGTCTTGCATGAATACACTGGAGAAGGACATGAGCATATTTAGAAACATATCAAGAAAAGGGTATTTCAAGAATGTGGCTTCTTGGAAAGGAGGCAAATGTAAATATTGTATGCTTGAATTACACTATGATTATGTATAATCAAATAACACTATTTTGAAGCTTTTTCTTTTATAATTGGTTGGGTTAATGGTTGTTTTACTGTGAGTTGTTACAGAGTCAGGTTTTTTTTTTTTTTTCCTGAGTAAAATCATGACAGATATTTGATGTTATTTTTAATCATCATACTAGGCTATTGTGAAGGCACCTTTTTAACTCCATGTTTGCCAGTAGGCTGACTGCCAGTCAGAAACGCTGTATTAAAATATTTCTCTGGACAGAAAATGGTTTCAAAAATCTTTTATGACTATGTGACAAACCGTAATTGAGGGTTTATCATTTCAAAAAGTGACAGAAAATGTTAAAATTAATGCCAGGTTGTAGAAGTCAATTAATCTGCTGATGGTGCTAGGTTATCTTCCTTTCTTTTCTTTGTCTTTTTCATTCCCTCTTTTTCATTCCTTTTCTTTCTTTTTTTTTTTTTTCCTTAAAGAGCTTTAAGTTACTGTGGCTTATATTCTGACACTTTCTTCCCCTTCAGAGCATGGGCCTGGCTGGCCTTTGGCAATGAAATTCAATGCACATGGCTGCGCAGTCAAATCATCAAATTTCCCTGTGTGTATATTAGAGTTTTGTAATGTGTTTCCATTATGGAACAATGTGGGGATAATTGTCTTTGGTAGCAATTAGCTAACAGGTTTGTTCAGTGCTATTGGCAGAGGCATCCATCACCCCCTTCCCTGACCACACTTTTTGTCTAGTGTGGACTATGGAGATCAATAGAATTCTATATAGGGGAAATCACCTCAGCTTTAATGAGCTGCAAGTCTCAGTCTTGGCTTGTATTTTTAATTTTTTCCTCTTAAAACTAGAAATCAGGCAAAAAAAACCCTATTCTTTTGGGAGTGGATTGTACTGTGTATTTACTATTACTTTCATTAGATCAATGCTCAGTTTTAAATTGTTTTTACTTCTGTGAAAAGGTATAGCTAATAGCGTGGGACATATAAGCCATGTAATTTTGATAACGTATACTTTAGGACTATCCACTTTAAGGAGTACTGTTGAGTTTCTCACGTGATAATTTTTAGGATATGGTATATACATTCTGTCTAGTGTCTCAGTAGTTAAAGAGAAACCTGAGTGGCTCTTGTGATGACAAACAATTTTGTTGTACACATTTTGTTATTGCTCCTGATTAAATAATGTTCTATAGCCTTTTAGACTACTTTTGTGTTGTACTGTTGCTTAGCCTCACAACAAAACTAGTGTACTGATAGGATAGATATTTTGAGTTGAGCTCTACAGGGACTGAGTATAAGTGCCTTGGCCATCATCCTATGATTATTACTACATAAAGCTGGTCCTAGAACCCAAATTCCAAGTTTCATCTGTTCAATTGAATTATTTTTCTTCCTCCCAAATTAGACAGGAGGAAGTTTATCCATGTTGTGCCATTTTCTCTTCCTCATGAAATCTGAAGTCAGGCTGTTCTGGGAGAGAGTAGTTAGCATCTCTGGTTTTCTGTGGCCTCGAAATCACCCAGGGAGGTGGGTGGAGCATATGAGGCCAGTGTACAGGTGAGTTGTAAATGGAGTGGTAGCAAAGGGTGTGAAGTAGATGGCCGAGCTGGTGCTCACACTCAAGGCTTCCAGCTCCTTGTCAACAACTCTTTTTATTGCATTACACTGAATAAAGTAGCAGTTAGAATAATTGTTGGGGAAATGCTTTTAGACTAGCGTTGCAGGTTTTCCTGTCACATCACAGACCTGGGTAAAAGCAGGAGATAAAGAGCTCTTCACTCATCATGCCATCAATCCAAGTGATTGAACCCTACCCCACTCAGTAGCCTTTCTTCCTAGCAGAGGTTATTACCAACAACATTATGATTAATAATAAGTAATAGGGAGACTCTGTTTGGATATGTTTTTTTTTAAAGTGAGTTGTTATATTTTTAACAAATCATTTAAGTATCAAAGTATCAAAATACATATTTTTCTGTTTTATACCATGTTTTCTAATTGCACTGAGAGTATAACTGGAAAGTGCTGACCAGTTATGGACTGAGTTGCTTAAGGAAGGCTAAATTTTAATCCCATGTTTTATAATCCACCCCTGGGATCACCTTTCCATCTTAACTTTTACAAGAATGCTAGTGATTTTACCTGTTTTTTTGTTATTGTTCAATGCTCCCTGATTTTAGCACAGGTCCTGCTCCCTATTAACTTTCAAATGTTAAATGTGTGAGTGAGTGATGAGTAAATGAGTAAGTTTCACACTAATAATGGTGACTTTCTACTAGGAGCATTATAGAAAAACTCTGTTAATGAAAACTCTAAGTATAGAAAACTGTTAATGAAAATTTTATGAGTAGTTATGATAATGGAAATATCCTTAAACAGGATAAAATTGTCTAACTAAATGTTCAGTCCTTTTATGAAAATCAATCCTCTATAATTTATAAGGTGAACACTATTATTAATAGGGAGGTTGACATTACAATAAAATTGTAAATCGACCATGTTTACTGCTCCTAAGTCTGTATATAAGGCAGATTAAAATTTCTGAAGAACCATTGAGAAAATACCTCAATCCTCATTATAAACTGATGTTTTTGCTTATGTCCTGGAGATTTTATACAGCTTGCCTTTGCTTTCTTTCATATTGCTGTATAATCTTTCTGGCTTTGGGATAGACCAAGGTTAATAGTCACATCATTTGAAACTGAGCCATACAGTTGAATGTAATTTGCCGTAAAGATGAATGTTTTGTAGAGTTCCTCTTTATTTTCTTAAGGGGGTGTCCTTTTCAACATAATGTGTATAATCCCTGCCTCCACACACACACCAGAATGGGATTATGATTTCCCTGATGGGATTACTAAATTTTGTTCTTACTTTTTGAATGAGCTTAATTTTAGTTTTCAAACAAACTGGTTTATACCTTTTGCCAGTATGCTAGGCCATCAAAAGATGGTATAATCATCTTCAAAACCTGAGTTTAATAGAAGAAAGTATGAGAAAGCATCCAGTAGGTGTCTAGATCTGATTAGACTTTGAGTGGTCCCTTTCTAACAATAAGTGGATATTAATTCCTTTGGAATTCATATTCTTCATTCCTCTGCAGATTGTCGAGAGCTGTTTGAATCCTAGCTATATTCCAGGCACTATGTTAGGTGCTGCAGTGGATGGAAGAAAGGATAAAACTCATCAAAGAACTCATAGTTTAGTGGAATGTGTCATGTGTGTACCTAACACAAATTGAGTATCCCTTATCTGAAATGTCTGGGACCAGAAGTGTTTCAGATTTTAGATTTTTTTTTTTTGGATTTGAAATATTTTCATTATACTTACTGGAGGAGCATCAAAAATCCAAAATCCAAAATGCTCCAATGAGCATTTCCTTTGAAATGTTCAAAACATTTATGGAGCATTTCAGATTTCAGATTTTCGGATTTGGGATGCCCACCTTATGATCCTGTCCGTGCCTTTAGAGGTAAAAACATCTCTTTGAAAGGAGTCAAAGAAGAGATGTGTTCTAGTTTGTAGAATTAGAGGAAGCCTCATGGATTGAGGCTTCAAGAGAAGATAATTTAAGACAGAGAACTCTATGAAAAAAGGAAAGTTTGTATGTACAATCTTAGTGGGAATTAAAGTTGGACAAATTCAGTTGGGGTTATATGATAGAAGATATTGAAATCCAGACCTAGGTATTTATATTTAAATTAACAGGGAATGGGAAGCCACTGTTGGTTCTGAATAGCAGAGTGACATGATGAGAGCTTTTATTTAGTTTTTTATGGCAGTGCTTTTCAACAAGACAGATACGGAAGATATCTGATAAGGTGTGGCTGTGTCTCCACCAAATCTCATCTTGAATTGTAGTTCCCCATAATCCCCACGTGTTGTGGAAGGGACCTGGTAGGAGGTAATTGAATCATGGGGGGCAGTTACCCCCATGCTTTTGTTCTTGTAATAGTGAGTGAGTTCTCACAAGATCTGATGGTTTTATACGGGCTCTTCCCTCTTTGCTTGGCACTTCTCCTTCCTGCCGCCATGTGAAGAAGGATGTGTTTGCTTCCCCTTCCACCATCATTGTGCTGAACTGTGAGATAACCAGGATTTGTGTAATTCCTAGCACTTTCCTGTAACTCCACCACCTCTCTTCCACTCAAGAAAGCAAATTGGAATAAAACCGAAGGAGAGTACTATTACACAAATAACTAAATCAACTCTCATTTATTTAAAAGTACTTTTAAATAGATTTGGTATTAGTTATAAATAACTTGCAGCTCACTTTGTAACAGATCATGACACAGAACCATGTGTTGTTGACCACAGTTAAGAACCAAGGTTGAAGATGATCCAGGAACACTGTAAAATGTATTGAAGTAAGGTAATTCTGCGTGTAGTGAGAAAGACCGACTAATAAGCTATTGCATTATCTTTAGCAAACTTTAGGTCTGAACTAGGGTTTACAATGAAAGTAATAAAGGAAATAAAGTCTGTAGACATGGCAATTTACTGGATACTGGTAGTGAGGAAGTAAAAGGAACCCAGGATGCATCTGAGATTTAAAAGTTGGGTATCTCATGCTAAGAGGAATAAGAGTTGCTTTGAATGAGAGAAGGAAAAAAATGGAATTCACTTCAGGCTGTGAAATTCAGGTTCCAGACCATAGTTTATAGAAGAGTTTTATAAATGTGGAAATGTGGGCTTCTTTCTCAGAGCCCCATATTTAGATTTGTGAATCAGGTATAAACGGAATGGTTTTTCCAAGCAATTTCAAATAGGAGGAAGCACTTCGCATTCTACTTGTGAACCCTCATTTGATTCTTAATTATTCAAGTGTTTATTTAATCCACAAAATTATTAATGATTAAATTTTCATTTGCATGATACCTACATATTTCAAGAATTAATACCTTATTGAGAAGTGAATACATTGAGCTTCTCTAGCTCATTTTAGAGGGTAATGCTTCCAACTGTTCGCAAGCCTCCTGTTTATTGATCACACTTTTTTTTTTTTTTTTTTTTGAGACAGAGTCTCGCTCTGTTGCTCAGGCTGGAGTGCAGTGGCACGTTCTCGGCTCACTGCAAGCTCTGCCTCCCGGGTTCACGCCACTCTCCTGCCTCAGCCTCCCGAGTAGCTGGGATTACCGGCGCCCACCACCATGGCCGGCTAATTTTTTGTATTTTTAATAGAGACGGGGTTTCACCATGTTAGCCAGGATGGTCTCGATCTCCTGACTTCGTGATCCGCCCGCCTCAGCCTCCCAAAGTGCTGAGATTACAGGCCTGAGCCACCGCGCCCAGCCTGATTACACATTTATTAAGAGGGAAATATTGTTTCCTTATGCACTGCATGAGGGTGCTTTTTATATTCTTGTAAAATATTAAAACATAAAGAAAGTCTTAGTTAACAAACTTTTAAAGCTTCTGCATGGTGCTATGTTTTCAATTTCTTGAAAGCTCCATTGTATCATATTTTATCCTTTGAAATGTGTTGATCTAGACAATTCAGATGAAATTCTAGGAGTAGGAATGAACTTATTTTGGAATCTATGCTTTTATTGATAAAAAGTTGTATCTTTGGTTAGGCATTTTCTTGTATCTGTTTGTAGACTTGCTTTTTACTACTGGTGAAATGAGAAAATAACTTATTTTCACTAGTTTGGAGAAGACATATAAGAGTACATGCATTGTGTGATAAATATTAATGATAATAATTGTATTGAAAGATTTTGTCATTCAAGAAGCTCCGTGTTGGAAATTAGATTTCAACTATGCTTTATAGTGTAAAGTGTAGTCTGTAACCCATGATTGTGGGTACAGCAGAGGATGGTTTCTTGAAATTCAAAAATAATCTACCTTGGCTGTTAATGTTGATATTTTACTGAGCTTATAAATCCTGCTTACTATAGAAAACCTTTACTGGTTAATGTTCTTCCCCTTTTATTTTTCTCAACTCGTGAAGAAAATTTAAATATACGAAAAGCAACCTGATCAGTGAACAGGTTGTTAGGATAGAGAAAGAGGATGGTGAAAGAGTAGTTGAGGAAGGTCCAAAGAGATTGCAGGGTTTATCCAGAACCTGAAGAGACACACAGAATCAAGGATTGATGACCTATGTTGTTTCATTTGGACAGAAATGGTCTTTCCCACCACCACTGGAGCTTTTGTCTTAAGAAGACTATGGAAGTCAAAAATGGTTCATAATGTATAGTGCTTATGTATGCTAAATTTTCTGGTGCAATCCTGATTTCATATAATTTTTTTTTCTGTTTAAAGAAAGTTATTTTTATATTTATAATGCAGTGGAATTTTCTTAGAACTTCAAAACATACTTTCATTTACATATATTGATACATAAGAAAAACCCTCTTTTTAGTTTATATTTCTTATCTTAGGGTTTGTATGGGATATTGACTTGACATTTTTGGTTATTCCAGGATATTTATTGAAGAATCATGCAGATTTGTTTTTCTTCTTTAGAAATACAATAACTTAATGGAAGTACTTTTTGTTTATCTTAAGGGAAGTAGTTACTGTGGATGCCAAATTATATTGTATCTTTGCTCTTTTTAATAAAGGGCTGTTGTTATTTTACTTCTTTTAAAAAATCAGGTAAATTTACTAGGGGATAGAATTTTTGCCTGAGCCTATCAGACACAAAGTCTTTTTTTCTGACAGTTTCATAATTATTGAGTGGAATTGTGGAAATTATGGAATACAAAAATCAAGTAATTCTCCTCTACTCTCACTGATGAAATGTACTAGACTGAGAATCATCATGGCTGGTATTTTCAGGGGATTTTACAGCTAAGTTGATTTGCCGTTAAACCTAGTCTCTTTGTAGGTGTTCCCTTCTGCAGTCTACTGATCTTTTTCTGTATCCCATCCCTGCTAACACTTACCCCTTCCCCTCACTATACATACACATTTGCCAGAGACTGCAAGATTGTCAGAACAATGTTCTTGGTTATATTGTGCCTATCGTATGGATCTCTGTTTAATTGTGTTATGTTCTCCCATTTGATTTTCATCCTTAGACACCAATTTTGACCTCTGTATTTAGATTTCCTTTTAGCCTAATTCATTCTTCCTGCAAAGTACTTCTGCACTTTCAGTTTTCTTTTTCTCCTGGGTTAGAATGCCCCAAACTTCCCTATTCCTTGAATAGCTCATTTCTTGGTTCCCATTATGTTTCTGCCACCTCCATGCACTGTCTTTGATGAGCTGTCAGTTTTAATGCTTTCTCATGTCCTTATTTGGTTATTAGCTGCTTAAGGCAGTTCAAATAAGCAATGATAATAAAATTTGACACTTACATGCACATATTATATACCAAGTACTTTCTAGGTGCTTTACCTACTTGGATATTTATTCCTCATAACAACTTTATAAGTCAAGTAGTAGTATTATCCCCATCTACAGATGAGGCAACCGAGGTACCCAGAGCTTAAGTGATTTGCTGCAGGTCATGCAGTGAGCAGTGACAATGTGATTCCAGAGCCTGTGCTCCTCACAATTATGTTCAACTACTCCCCTTTGGAAAAAATGTATTTTATAGCACAGTTTTGTCTTCTGAAAGTTAGTTATGTGGCAAATCATTTTCATGAGTCAGAAAGCTTGAAAGTCAATACTGTAGGTAACAAATGTTCTTGCCTGGACAAACTCATCAAATTCCCCAATTTACCCAAAAAGAGCTCTTATTTTTTGTAATCCTCCAACACACTTTTAAGTGCTTGTGTAATTCATTTACTTATGTCACATAGCACTATATGTCTTTGTAAAAAGGAGCCTTAACATATAAGTGCTTAACCTTTATTTCTTAATCATGAGCTTTTAAATTGTTATTGTGCTGACATAATTAGGTGTAGCACCTAAAACGCTTTGTGTGTACAGCTATAAAAAGAAAGTAATGTGATCTAGGACAGACAGTAAAGCTGTATCTAGGAAGAAATCCTATGGAAGGTTGAAATTCAATGTGGTAACTGCAATTATCTAAAAGGAAGTCTATTACTTTATGATAAAACTGTCAAAATAATGATTGGGTACTCCTACAAATTGTACAGAGAATCAATAAAACCAATATTACGTCACGGTTTGAGAATTTAGGAATTCCACTTTTCTTCTTATTCATGAGAAGATGCTAATATATTTAAGAATGAGATGATACGAAGTTTTTCTTTTGTGCTTCACTTTATAGCTCTTATTTTAGAGTTATTAATACTATTTTGCTTAAGAAGCTTGATGAACAACATTCTTGGAAAATATGAATAGTAATTTTTCATTAGCCAGATAAAAATATGCAGACAATATGAGCTATTTTCTTTGCAAGAACATAAAATACAACACGTAGAGTAGATTGTAGATAATTTCTGCTTCATTCAGGACCTATATCTTGGCCTCTTGGATTATAGTTGATCTGTGATGTCATTGTATACAAGCTAACCTTTGTATTTTAAAGGGGATTACCTAACTTACTCTTGCTAAAACTGATTATTATGTGTAGGTAAATGTTTTGTCTTCTTCACTAAGCCACCTAATCTCCAATTTCTTGTTTTTGTTTTTCAGTCTGAGAAGATGTTTTATATAATCAATACAGGACTAATTTTTCTTGGGCTCAATGTTCCTTGTCTTGGTTCATTGCCTAGATACATCCATAAATATTTGTTGACTTGAGGTGAATATTTTGTTGATGATGTACCTACCATTTCCTTGTGACTCTAGGGTTGAGAGGGTATCAAGGAATTTTGTAGCTAACACGTAAAACATTTCAATAGAACTTTATAGTTGATAAGAAGTTTTGATATATATTTATTGGACACATAAATAGCTCTGACATAGCTAAGGCAAATGTTACGATTGCATTTTATAAATGATAAACTGAATTTTAGGATAAGTGACCAGCTTAGTCATACAGTTAGAAAGGACAAGAGCTGGGACTTGAATTTGGAAAACCCAAGCCTACATGTCCTGCTTACACTTGTTACATGCCTGAATGCACAAATGAACAAACAAAGGCAATGAACGAGTGGGAGAATCTGTGTCTTCTGATTTCAGATTCATCCTCTCTCCATTATTTAATGAATGTAAATTGACTGCATTGTTTAGATATTGCCCAAGTGTTTAGCATCTCTTACTGTCATAAGAGTTTTTCTTCTTTTTACCTAAATCTCACCTATTATCATTGGTGCATATTTCCACAATATGTCGAGCTGGAGTCCCAGTTTGATCCTATACTAGCTGTCATCCTGGGCGAAGTCTTCCAGAGTCCTAGTTTGCTCTTCTTTAAAATCAGGTAACAACATTTACCTTTCAAAGTTAAACAGTTTAAAGATGATTTTGTAAATTGCCTAGCATGTTACTCGGCACATAGTAGGCACTCAAAGAATCATGATTTTTATAGTAATAGGCAGTAGTATTCCAACAAATACTTATACTTGAGCCATATGAAGGATTAATTTCCCTTCTTCATTAGGTACTCTTGAAATGTGAATTCTCTGATAATTTTAGAGATCCTTTTCAGAAACCTCTTGAAATGATGTTTACAATGCTCTGTATGGGCAGAAATTAATTATGGTCTTATGAAAGCTACATAGAATAGAGGCTGGCCTCAATTTCCTGAATTCGTTTTCTAATTTATTATATGTTATAGTAACAAAACAACAGCATATGTTTAGATCTATCTGCATATGCACTATGGAAATTTACTTTTTTCCTGCTGTAATTACCCATACTTGTATCTTATATTTCTGGAATTCTTATAACCAACATTCTCAAAAGTAACAGGGGTTGATGTTTTTAGTGGTAATGAAAGGATTAAGTTTGTCATAAGGTCATTTCTGGGAGAAGCAAGTCTACTAGAAAGCTTTTACTTTTTTAAAATAAAATTTTATTTTGGGATAATTTTAGACTTACAGAAAAGTTGCAAAGATAGTACAGAGAGTTCTGCCTATATCCATCACTCAGTTTTAGTTATCCCTAATGTTATCATCTTATATTACTGTGATACATTTGTCAGCACTAAGAAACCCTCACTGGTACCTTACTATTATTGATTACACTCCAGACATAATTCAAATTTCACCAGTACCCAATCCAGGATGCCACATTACATTTAGCTATCTTGTTTCCCAAGTCTCCTCTGGTGTGTGAAAGCAAACTTTTCTTGTTTTTGATGATCATGATGTTTTTGCAGAGGATATTCTGCATAATGCCTTCAGTTTGGGTGTGTCTAAGGTTTTTCTCATAGATTTGGGGAAGAATAAGGTGAAGTTCCCTTATCATTATATCATATCAAGGGGTATGTGGTATCAACATGATTTATCACTGGTTATGTTAATCTGTTGGTTAGGTTAGTGTTTGCCAGATTTCTCCATTGTAAAATTACTATTTTTCCCTTTCCGTGCTCTCTTCTTTGGAAGCAAGTCAGTAAATTTAGTACACACTCAAGTTGAGGAGAATGATTAAACTCTGCCTTCTGGAGAGAGGAGTGTGGAGAGATATTATTTGGGTTTCTTCTGTAAGGAAGTTTAGTCTCCTCTCCCTGTTTATTTATCATTTTCATATTTGAACTTATATATATGTATAATTTTGAGATACAATCCCACTAAACAACTTTTATTTAGATTTAGAAGTTAAATTTGTAGCATACATTTTAATTTTTTCTTTTAATTCCATACCGCTTCTTCTCTTGTCTGTGTTACCCACAAACTGAGCAAACATATATCCTTGTCTGCTATTCATTTCAGTGATAAACTATTTAACGGAAGTCCAGAGTAGAGCTCCTCTTGAAGAACACAGATAAACTCTCTTTCGTTAGTTACTCTTGTTAATAAAGAGGCCTTATAAGTATCAAAAGTAAATTTGCTCAATCTGACCTAAATTTTGACAAATCTGTTATATTTATTAACAGACACCTTTGTAATTCGGTTGATTTTGTTTCTGCATATCAAGTAGTTTTGATTATTTAGAAGCAACAGTTTTAAAGTGAGGCAATCAATATACAGGTGAATTCCTTTTAAAACTGGACCTTTGAGTTCTTTTTTATGCTTCAGTCATCACTCTTCTGTCCGCAAATTATCAAAAATGCTGGATGATCAGTGCATATCTTTGTCTACAAGGTATGGATGGTAAGAATTTCCTATAGCCTGTTTACTTGACTTATTTTTGAATTATTTCTTGTTTTAATCTTGGTTTTCTGCCTGTCCATTGTAGCTGTTCCTGTTTTCAGACTGTGAACGTTGGTAAAGAATGAGATAGAGAAAAGCATAGCTTCTTTAGGAATATTCCTTTAAATTATATTTTGTATATTCAGTTGCTTCGGTTTAGACTTTTAGCATTTTTATTTACACGAGGAAAAAAAAAACACTAAATAAGAAAGAAAAGAGTATATTGTGTTTAATAATCGGCCAGTTGAGAACACTGAGGTTGTAACTTGAGCGAAAACTTATTCTTACCACTTTAATAGTATCCAGCAGCATTTCCTCTGTGTTTTTGTTTGTCTGTAGTTATATCTGAAACAAGAAAATATGAAAAGTCTCTGCATTATTTGTAGTATGTGAAAGAGGGGACATTAATGTGTGGCCTTACTCTGAGGTATTTAGCAACAGATTGTCTTCTCCTTCCAGTGCAGACACCCAGGGAAGAGACCGTTCTGTCCTTGGGGATGAAGGA
>NC_072001.2:39525570-39738070 GCF_028885655.2 Pongo abelii
TGCTTACCTACCTATCCCTCTCGTACAATTTAAGATATAAAGTTCAGGTTGTTCTTTCCCATTAGATTCAGGAGCCTGCCGAAAAAGAACACACTTTGTGCCCTCTTTCCTTGAATACTTCCAATCCTGGGCAACATTTTTAATGACTTAGAATTAACTGCTTTCTAATTATGCACTGAGGCAGACACCATGATGTTGTATGGGCCTTTGCCAGCAATTGGAAACACCGGAGACATAAATGAGCAGGCTACCAGAGGGAATTATTAGAGAGGCTTCTTGAAGTCATCAACTTGCAAAGCAGAGACTTGCCCTTGTCTCATTGAATAATACAGAGTTGGTCATACCAGTAGCCACTGTAGAAGCATCTAGTTTTCTTTCTTTTCATAGACTATAAGACATTTGATCTCGTCAGGCTTTCTGGATACCCCAGTAAATTTCGGTAGGTCTTTGCTGCCATGAACTTTCTCCTCTGATCTTGAATGGGAGTTTTCGCTTTACCTGTGTCTCACCTCTCATGTTGGGCCCCAGTGAGCTCATAAGAGGGCTTCCCTTCATTATGTGGCCCTATATTTGCTCTACATGGAGCACTAGCTTGAAACTTTAATTGCTAATATATGAATTGGAGGAAAATCTAGGAGGGAGGAGGTAATACCATGGAATCTCTTACCATAAGTTTAAACTACTTATAAAAGTACTATATAAAAAAAATATATATATATAAAAAAAAAGTACTATATAACTGTTAACAAAACAAAAAAAAAAAGTGTGCTAATAAGGTCACGTCACATACCTATGCTAGTGATAAGCACTCCTCTTTGGGAGATGAGTCATTAGATGTTTTCACTGTTTACCTAAAGATCCATTGTATCCTATGAGAAAGAGTGGTCTTCTCTTTCCTTTGGCAGTGTGTTCGTAAATGTATTTATTCAGCAATTTGTTGAGTAGCTATTTTGTGCAAAGCGGCTTTGGAGTGGTAACAAATAAGCATTTCTGCTTTTAAGCAGCTTGCCAAATACCCTGACACAAACAATTCCTTAATCCTCCATGTGAACCATGCATTCTCAAAGGGGGTGAGATTGTGTAAACAGATATGCAGCATATCTGTGGCATTAAAATTTCATGGGGGGAGCAATTAAGAAAAAATAAGAAGTCTTCTGAGGTGGGTCCTAATGAATAAAAAAAAAAGGTTAAGAAACATCTGTGTAGACTAAATAAGGGCCACATAAATCCAAGCTTGAAATCTGAAACCTTGTAGCCTCACCACCAATAATAAACTTGTGAGATTTCTTTCTTATCTTCTTAGGGCTGACCACACGATGAGCCTCAATCTTCTTCCATGTGAAAACCCCCAGACATTTAAAGACAATATTAAGAAAATATTGACACCTTTTTAATGTGGCATAATTTAAAATTTCAGCATCCTGATCAATCTCTTGTCATCTGTTGACAAAGTGACATTTAATCAAGTGCCCAATGATCGATACACAATATGAGTTCTCTCCATTCTGCAATATGAAGGAGGGGAAGGCAAGTGGATTGGAAAAAAATAAGAGAAGGCTTTAGTGGAGGAGGTAAACATTGAACCAGGCCTCAAAGTTTTAGCCAAAGGAAAGTCAGGAAAAAAAATTCCAGATTTGGAAGATGTGTGTGTCAGTGTGGAGAAGAATTAAGTATATTCATAGCATTAACCAGGTGCTTCATTAATGTTTGTTGAATGTGTGTTTGTTGGATAAGCATTGGTGGCATATAGTGGCTACAAGGCTGCAAGTTGCCTGAGACAAGGTTCCGATCAGTCTGAACACTCATGCTTTGGAGATATCTTCCTCTTGTCCTTACATAATACTTTTATATTTGATAGCTCTAGTCTAAGTTATTTCTTACATGATTATGTGCTAGTTAGAGAGAATAATTTAATTTGTCCCTATAGGATTCCCTAATGTTAAAAGATATTTCTTATTCAGATTGTCAAATGGGAACAAACTGCTTTAGATCTCACTTTTATGCAGTGGGAGAGCCAGTGGGCTAGTGCTTAGAATTCTTGAGGAGTAGTTCCAACTGCAAGGGCAAGTAGGCTTCTGCAGGCCACTGGCAATACGGAAATTGTTCAGGAAAGACACTGGCAGGTCAACCCCTGTGGAGATGTAGCTTGGGACCTTAGTGACCATGATATACAAAGGCGTTAAACCAGCACTGGAAGAAAAGATGAAATACTAATTGATATTTAGGCTTTGCTGTCTTGGAGCTCAGCCCCTGGAGCAGCCACATGAAGAGGCAAAGCTCCTGGTGTACCTTGGGAGTATTGCCAGCAGGACTGTGCCATCCAGTACACAGTCAGTCCATACTAGTTCCCCTATCTTGCTTAAACCTATTTGAAATCTTAGATTAGGGATCCCAACTATATACAGTCTTGTTTTGGTTTTAGTTCAAGTGCAGCCTAATCAAAAGGCATTCTTTGCAGTAGGAAGGACTTTCGGGGTCTTGAGAGCACAGATGTTTCACCTGCTTGTTTGCCTCAGTTTCTTCTAGCAGTAGCTGGCTACTTCTCTGACCTCATGCTAAGGAAAGCAAGAGCTATAAAAATGGATGTGATATTAGTTATTCTTGGGAAAGTCTTTACTTGCTTGGTTGCTAATGCTTGAAATGCCCTTATCTGGGGGAAAATTCTTCTATCTGTCTATCTGTCTATGTGTCTAAATTGTCTATGTGGTTATAGACAAGACTTAAATAACAAACCTTCCAAGAGTGACAACACATTCACCTAATACACACAGAAGTAGAAAGGACTTCTACCTAGTTCTTTCTCGAGCCCAGTTTTAGTAGTGGGTTGTGCACTGAGTGCCACAAAAGAGTGTGTATATGTGTATGGGCTGGGGTGGGGGAGCGGGTATGTATGATGGGAGAATCAATCTGGCATTGGCAAATTTTGCCTGTTGAATAGATTGACTTTTGGCTGTCTCTCAAGCCTATGGCAGTATATACTTGAAAAGAACAGGGCCCTGACTTTATAAACATCTCGTCAAATCAACTATAACATCCCAAGTCTCAAACAGCCCAAGTGCATAACAGTGTGTTATTTTATTTCATCTTCACAACAGCCCTGCAAGGTAAGCACCGATGTTATTCTCTTTTACAAACAAGGATACCGAGAGGTGTCAACATTAACTTGTTAAGATAACATGACTAGTAGCTGGAAGAGCCAGGCCTCGAACCAAGTCTGTCTGATTCTAGACTCTGCTCATAACCACTTATCCTTACTGCCTCTCTGTTTGAAAGTGTTATTCTGCATGTCTTTCCTAGTTTACCTTTTTTTAAGGAAGACGTATTTTTCTTCTTTTGAGGAAGATGTAAATAAAAATATTGGTCCTGTTATATGACTTTCAAGTCTAGATCATAAGAGGCCTTAAACTTCTGCATCATTATCTTGGGATGCTAGCTCTTGGAACCCACCAACCTTTTCAAGGAGAAGCCCAAACAGACCTTAGAGAAGTCTTACTTCTCTAAGTCTTGTGTCAGGAAGCCAGGGCCCCTCACCCACATGGCATACATGCAAGTGAGCCGCCACCAAAGTGAATCCTTCAGCACCCAGGTGATGCATCCCAGTGGAGACCACAGGAAGAGCAAATTGTCTCCACTGAGCCAAGGCCAAATTGCCAAATAATGAGCACGTTGAGAAATTGTTTAAAGCACTCTACGCAAAAAACGGAGGGTTATATTTGAGAATCTAATAGAACTGATTCTCACATCCACAGAAACAAGTTGTCTTCTTTCCCAAGCTTGATTATTAGCACAGTGCTTTGGCCTGAGACATCATTGCAGCTGTTGGAGGAATCAGGATAACAATGTATTTTATAGCCGCCAATGACCATTCTCCCTTTCCCCTGGCTTCCCAGATGCCGTAACAGTAGGGAGGTCCTTAGTAGTAGTTTAGGTGATTCCACTCCCCATCCTGTCCGTATGCCTGTCACTTGCCCTTCTTTCTATTGTTTGGGAGTCCAACTTCTTAGAAGGATCTTTTCAAATATAGTTTTATAACTCTGGCTCCAAAAAAAGTTAACAAACAAAAAAGTAAATAAGTATTCCCCTGAACTTATTACTAAAGGGCCTTCAAAAATTTCAACAACATGGCAGAGTGAGCTTTTGTTGATGGGCCATATTTCCATGAAAAAGATAGAAACGATAGACAAAATTTTTAAAACTTTAAAAGATATGTGACCAGGTATAAACAAGAGAAGTAAAATCTTTGGGTATCAGAAATGGAGAAAGAACCTATATTCAGAATGATCTACAGAAATTGCTAACTTCAGATATAGACACGAGGGGCTGGGCTTGGGTTTTGAACTCCCCCGAGGGACGATATGCAACTAAGAGCTGGAATTGAGCTTCCATGTATAGCTCAAACCATATAAAAAGGACTAGAAAAACTCTACTTTCTTGGAGAAAATGGCAAGGAAGCTTGCTTGGTGGATGTGGCCTTGGGTTGTGGAGTATTGAGAGAACAAATAGAAATTAGAAATAAGTCAGCACTATTTGTGGGTTTGGGTCGAAATTTATGCTCCTGTTTACTGCAGAAAGGCCAAGCAAAGAAATTAACAATAAAACTGGTCTTTGCAAAACTAAACATGAAACTACATGTCATGGTTAATTCTACAGTGCAGGTCAAACAATTCATGCTGAAAATAAGCTCCAAATAAAAATTTACAAGCCAATGGAGGAGACCAATTACCATGGTGAAGTGACAGAGAAAGAGAAAGAAAGAAAAATAGAATACCATGAACTAGAGATAAGGAAATGACACTGTAAACTATAAGACAAAGTATATAAAGTATAAAATAAATCTAAACATTTTATATATTTGCATATATATATAAACTGAGTAAATAAAAATAACTGAATAAATAAAAAAGTATAGAATTTTGTAAGAAAGCAGATTTTTAAAAAATAAAATGTGGAAATGAAATAATAGTCATTGAGAAGCTCATTAGCTGAGTGATGTATTAGACAAAAAGATTAGGAGAAAATTAGAATTAGATTACAAGAAAATTTAGTGAATTCTAGGGTGACTGTAAGGAAAGCATCCTTAATATGACACAAGGATGAAGAGAGGGGAAATACAAACACTTTGTTAGAGTAGGAGACATAGAGGATAGAATAAGATCTTCTAACAGATGTCTAATACAAGTTTCGGAGGAGAGAATAGAGGACAAAGCTGTAATGACTCAGAATTTTTCATATTGGTTAAAGGCATACATTCTTAGCTTCATGAAACGACTAATTCCAAGCAGACTAAATACAAATAGCCACATCTAGGCACACAGTGATGAAACCATTGAATGTCAAATAAAATATTAAAAGTAATCAGAGATAAAAGACAAATTACATATATAGGGATTAGTTTTAGACTGACATTAGAGTTCTTATAAGTTATGATAGATCCCAAGAGACAGTAGAATCTCCAGAGTTGAATTAAAATGACCCTTAGCCTATAATTGTATACTATGTTTTATTATTATTGAAGAGTGAGAACTAAGTACAGATATTTTACATAAGGCAAGCATTTTTAATGCTCAGGGATTTCAGATGAAAGAACTAATAAATGAGATGCTTCAGTAACAAGGATATTGAACCCAAAAGGAGAGAATGGGATTCAAGAAGCAATGCTGAAAAAGGAAATATGGCAAACGTGTTGATAAATTTAAATAAACGTTGAGTGTTTAAAAAAATGGAAATGAACTCTTAGAGTTCTCCAGAGAAACAGAACCAATAGGTGGGTGTGTGTGTATGTATGTATGTGTAGTTGATTTATACAATTATAGAGTCTGATAAGCCTCAAGAGTTACAGTTGGCAAGCTGGAGACCCAAGAGAACTGATAGTGTAGTCCCAGTCCCAGGCTAAAGGCCTGAGAATGAGAAGAGCCAGTGGTTATAATTCCGGTCTGAAGGCCAGCAGGCTTGAGACCCAGGAAGAGCCAAGGTTTCAGTTAGAGTTCACAGACAGGAAGCAAACTAATGTTTCAGCTCCAAGGCAGAAAGAATTCTCTCTTACCCAGCCTTTTAGTTCTAGTCAGTGCTTCAGTGGATTGCATGAGGCCCACCCACATTAGGGAGGGCAATTTGTTTTACCCAGTTTACATTCAAATTTTAATGTCGTCCAGAAATACCCTCACAGACGCACCCAAAATGATGTTTGGGCCGGGCAAGGTCACACATACCTGTAATTTCAGCACTTTGGGAAGCTGAGGCAGGTGTATTGCTTGAGCCCAAGAGTTCAGGACCTCATGGAGAAACCCTGTCTCTACAAAAAAATACAAAAATTAGCTGGGTGTGGTGGCGTGTACTTGTAGTCCCAGCTACCAGGGAGACTGAGGTGGGAGGATATATTGAGCCTGGAAGGTTGAGGCTGCAGTAAGTTGAGATCACACCACTGCACTCCATCCTGGGCAACAGAGCAAGACCCTGCCAAAAAAAAAAAAAGAATGATGTTTGACCAAATATCTGGGTACCCCATCGCCCAGTCAAGTTGACAAATAAAATTTAACATCATAGAGACTAATTGGGAAATTATATTACAAACAAGATTGTTGAACAAAAATAACAGACACAATAACATGGAGGCTGATAGAATTGTGTAAAAAAAGAGCAGATAGACTTTGAAGTAACAGTCACTGAGAAGCTCATTAGCTGAGTGATGTATTAGAAGGAGGCTTCCTGATTGGAATGAATGTGTTTCAATTTATTTATATGTAAAACAACAAAGATGTTACTGATAAAGATTAGATATTGTTTCAGTTTGAACATTCTTTGAGAGAACTACTAAAGAAATCATCACAGAGGCCAGGCACGGTAGCTCATGCTTGTAATCTCAGCACTTTTGGAGGCCGAGGCAGGTGAATCACTTGAGCCCAGGAGTTCAAGACCAGCCTGGCAACATGGTGAAACCCTGTCTCTACTAAAAAAATACAAAAAAGAAAGAGAAGGGAGGGATGGAGGGACAGAGGGACAGACAGAAGGACAGAGGCAGGGAGGGAGAGAGAGAGGGAGGGAGAGAGGGAGGGAGGGAGAGAGAGAGGGAAGGAGGGAGAGAGAGAGGGAGTCAGGGAGGGAGAGGGAGGGAGGGAGGCAAGGAAGGAAGGAAGGGAGGGAGGGAGGGAGGGAAGGGAGGAAAGGGAGGAAAGACGGAGTGACAGAGGGATGGAGGGAGAGAGGGAGGGGGATAGGGAGGGAGGGAAGGAAGGAATATAGGAAGGAAGGAAAGAGAGGAAAGGAAGGGAGGAAGAAATCAATGTAGAATGTATTATTTCCAAGAGAATAAAAGGAAGGAAGGAAGGGAGGGAGGGAGGAAAGGAGGGAGGGAGGGAAGGAGAAATCAATGTAGAATGTATTACTCCCAAGGGAATAAAGGGTAATAGGGGAATAAAGAAAACTTAATTAACTAGAAGGTAGGGAAAAAAGAGGAGAAGGAAAGAGAATGATTAGCAGAACATAGAAAATAAGAGATTAAAAATAAGCCTGAATGTATCAGTTGTAATGAATGTAAATGGGTTAAATTCACATTTTTAAAAAAGCATAGATTTTCAAATTTGATTTTAGAAAATCCAACAAAATACTATTTATGAATCAATCATAAGACATAATGACACAATAAAGTTCAAAGTAAAGAAATGGGGAAATTAGTACAATAAAAATTACCATTAGAAAATAAAAAACTAATAACACCAATAAAAAGGAATGGAACACCAGATATGTGAGGCAGATACTATCCAAAAGAAAAGTATTGCAGAAGTATTACCACTAGGTAGCATTAAATTTAAGAGAAAACCTTTATTAGAGTTAAAGAAAGTCATGACTTTGCCAAAAGACGTACTTACCAAGAAGTCTATGTATAACAATTGAGAGTGCAGGCACCCAACAGTATAGTCTCCAAATACAGAAAGCAAGCATTGGCAGAATTATAAGGAGAAACTGACAACTCCACAGTAGTAGTAGATGATTATTTCATATGTAGTTGAAAAAAAAATAACAAGGATACAGAAGATTTGGATAATACAATTAAAATCTTAACCTACTAGACATATCTGAACCTTGCAGCTCAAAAGTAGGAACTTCAGTTTTTTGAAGACCTATAAAACATGAACAAAAATTGATCACATATAAAAACACAAAGAAAGTAAAACAAACCATATTAATATAAACATCACAAATTAGAAACAGCAGAAAGCCATGTTTTTAAATAACTTATGGGTCAAAGATGAAATAATGGAAAGTATAAACTGTTTATAAATGAATGACGAAAAAATTGTGACATGTAGCTAAAGCAAAATTTAGAGGAAAAATTATAGCCTTGAAAAGTATGTTTTAAAATAAAAAATTGAAAATGAATTTTATAAAAATAGTAAAAGAGTAATGTGGCAAACTCAAAGTGGGAACGAGGAAATAATGATGAAAAAGGATAAATTCAATGAAATTAGAAGAAATGGTACAGTAAAGAGGATTGACAGAGCCAACATTTGGTCTCATGAAAATATTAGTAAAACCAACCTCTAGCAAGACTGAGGAATTTTTTTAAAAAAAAAGCTTATACAAATTAATATGAGACTATCTAAAGCAAATTTATCGCAGATTTAGAAGTTAGGTCAGGGTGGTGAGTGCACAGATGTTTATTATATTAGTTCTTTATGTTAAAAATACTTCACAACGAAAAGTTCATAATCTTAGGCATTATGCCTTAGTCCAGGCATTGCCTGTTCCCTGTCTGCTGTAGCATGCTTTAACAAGTACCAAGGCTCTCTTATTCTTGTGAAGCTAGCTCTAGTGACTCATACATTTCTGCTTTGTACATACATTGTAGAAAATTGTAATCCTGTTCCTTATAATCCTGCAGTGAAAGAGGCAAAGTGTGAAATCAACAGAATGAATGCCTCTACCAAAGGTTGAGGAGAATAGGAATCCTGTCCATGCGTGGTTAAAAAAGCCAGATGCAAATTGGCCAGAGGTGGTCTAGGAACAGATTCCATAAAAGACACAGGCTTTCTTGAGACCTCTTAGCCCTGGCCATGACAAGGTTGTCCAATTGTATTTACCTATCTGGTTGATGTTATTATTCATTTCTTTGAGATGGCAGTTCCTAAGCTTCAGAATATGTGTGTAAAAGTGGGTTTACGCTCTCTGGCTTGATTTGAGACACCAACATGCTTTCATGAAGCCTGAGTGGAAAGAGCTGTGTGTGTTTGGCAGATACATCCTGGGTCCGCAGCACAGGCAGTCACTTCCTAGAAGAACTTTCTCTCTTGCTCTAAAAAATGGTGGGTTGCAAGAAGAGAAAAGACATTTTGTTGAGGTTAAAATAAATGTGGACTCAATGTATACTTTTTACTCTTATTCCATTTAAAACAACTGACTTCCTCTGGCAAGTTTCCTTTCATTTGAATAGTGTTTATTCAACATATTCAGACTTTTTAAAAAAAGTTTATTGCCTATGATTCTTCATCCTGATAAGCATACCACTGCTCTAAAATTTATATTGTGAGGAAAATTATGTCATCAGTTTATTTTTTCTTTTGATATTTCCCTTTTTTGGCTGAAAATAAATGACCTACTTTTCTTATGTCACAGAGTATTGTCTCTTTTCTTTTTTTAAAAAACAGCCTTTGTTTTATTATTTTAGCCAGGAGTTTGCAAATAGTTTGATATGAGATCTGTAATTTTTATAGGATAGCATTTTTAGCCATAGCCACTTAAATATTAGTGAACTCTTCCTCACATGGGTATCAGAGTTGGAATGTACCATGACTGGGTCCATACAGAGAAGGTGCTACTATTTCCTTGAGCCTCTGCTGGCATTATGGGCAACATAAAAGAATGTGTCTGCCATTACCATGTGGTGACTCGAGTGGCAGGCCAGAGAGAGTTCCCTTGAGAAGGTGATGAAAGGTATGGACAACTGCTTTGGTCTCCTCTGACTGGCCAGGCCTTAGAATTAGGTTGGGAATACTGAATTTACCAGGCACATTATTTTTTAAATACTATTACTGCTATAATCTTTTCTTTTATAAGAGGATGATTCATTGTTTCCTATTCCCGATATTTGTACCACTTATCAATGGTAATTGCTTTCAGAAATAATTGAGTCCAACCTATGGTTTGTATGAAGTAAATACCTAAGTTTGATTTGATTCTTATTATTACTTAAACTTAGCAAAATACTGCTTTAGCTATTCTCTCTAGAGACCACACAAGAACACTTTATTTAGGTAGTCAGCTTAAATAATATTTTCACTTTCTACAGATAGCAATGGGCATTAAACTTGGGAAGCTATGTAACTTGCCAAGGTTGCAGAGCCAGTTGTAGAGATAGGGCTGGATAGGATAGCTGGGTGATGCTCTTTTGGAGATTCCATATGACCTTTTCACCTGCAGTGCAAACACATGTTCACAAATGGCTAAGTACATAAGTGTTGCTATAAGCATGCAGTTATATGACTAAGAGTGGGCAGTAATTAAAATAATTGTACTTCATTTTTTCTTTGCAGACCCAATACTATTCTTAAGTGAATAAGATGTAATTTCCTTATTTCCACAGTATTTACTAACATTTTTTCTTTTTCTTTTTTTTTTTTTATTGAGATGGAGTCTCACTCTGTTGCCCAGGCTGGAGTGCAGTGGCTCAATCTCTGCTCACTGCAACCTCCGCCTCCCGGGTTCATGCCATTCTCCTGCCTCAGCCTCCCAAGTAGCTGGGGACTACAGGCGCCCGCCACCACGCCCTGCTAATTTTTTTTATTTTTAGTAGAGACAGGGTTTCACCTTGTTAGCCAGGATGGTCTCAATCTCCTGACCTCATGATCCACCCGCCTTGGCCTCCCAAAGTGCTGGGATTACAGAGGTGAGCCACCACGCCTGGCCACTAACATTTATCTTATGTATCGGTGTTCTTATAGTATAGAGCTTGATAAAGAACATAATCTTAAAAGAAAACAAATTAGACCTGAAATTATCTCAGAACTTGAATGATGATAATTAGATAATTATTCAGTATGCATTCTAATTTGTGCTTGTGTGGATCAGACCATAAGCCATTTTGCTAAATTGTGGTGAATAATTCCACCGGAGGCCTTGAAATAATCGATTCCTAGGCAACACCTGACTTAGCTTCAGCCTAGAGACCTGCCCTTCTCCCATGCATTAAAAGGAATTGTGGCTACTGTGGCTGCCACATGCCTAGTGAGCAGCGAGATCAGGATCTCCTACCTTGCTTTCCAAAGGATGTCACTTGCTATAGCACCTTCATCAGATGCCTCCCTTAGTGCCTCCACTTCTTCTATAGCAGTTCCCTTGGGGTTCAACTTAATTTGCAAGTTGAGGCATATTTTGAGTGGAAAACTTGTGTGTGTCTCTCTCTGTGTATATTTTCCTTATTTAAGATTCTCTCAATTCAATCAGTTTTACCTACTTTCCTCACTTGTGGAATGGAGATAGAATTTTATGGCAGTTGATGAGAATTATTTTGGAAAGGTTTAGAATTAGAAGATTCTTTCATGGCTGAAAGTCATTTTAATTGATATAATTGAAGCATATGTATATGAAGAGTTTAGTGAAGACAGGTCAGATTCAAAGACTTCAGATCTGATCTGTCTTCATTAAACTCTTCATATACATATGCTTGGTTATAAAATAACTACCTGCAAAAGGTAAATATTTTCTGATTTTTTTTTTTTTTTTTTTTTACCCCAAATGGGTTTTTTAGAAGCTTATTTATCTACAAAAGAGACATATGCTTTAGGTCTGTACTTGTTAATTTACCTTGGAAAAATTAGGTCATCATCAAATCTGGCAGTGTGGCATATAAACTTGGCAAAATGGTCTAATTAAAAGCTTCTGTTAGGTTATAGAAAAAGGAAAAAATGATTAGTGCCAGTCATATTTTTGTTTTCATGGTTTGCATATATGTAGGTATATGTCACTCCTCGTGTTGCATTCAAAGTATGTTGACTATCTGCTAACAGTTCATCTCTTTTCGTCTACAGCCTCCAAGTCTGTTATAAATAGTATGCTACGGGACCCTTCTCAGATTCCAGATGGAGTTCTAGCAAATCAGGTCTATCAGGTATTAATCACAGCTGTCTATTTTCAGTGGCAATGCTGTTATCTGCCTAGCAGAGTAAAGGATTTTAAACCTCATTTAATTACTGTCATCATAAACTATCACTGAGGTCAGGGTGCACCATAAATGGCAATGCAATATTTGCGAGAAGAGCATTTCACTTTTTAATAGCTTGCTTTTATAGTGAATAAAAAGCATGCAATTTTTGTTTTCTGTGATTAAATCTGAACCATCTTTTGATAGCTTTCTTTTTTGGGGAGTGGTGGGGGAAGAAAAGTAATTACTGCTTTTAGGATACTGTTTACTGTAATAGTTTTTGTAGTCACCCCACCCAAACCCCTTTTCTTATTTGTCTGCAGTGCATTGTGAACGACTGCTGTTATGGACCACTGGTGGACTGCATCAAGCAGTATCCTTTCCCATAAAATTTTAGGTGCGCAATTGACGAGCTTAGACTCAGTGGAGATGTGTCTAGCTTTAACCTGACATAAAGTTCTGCTTCACAAAACACATTTCATACTCTTCTATTTTACATTCAATCAACTGGAGGGTCACTACAGACCATTCTTTTTTACAGCTTAAGAAATATCAGATAGACCACAGGAAGATGTCAATTCAGCAGTTACACATTCACATGCTTATTTCAAACTGCCTGGTTTTCAATGAGTTTACAGGTACAGAGTCATTAAGCAGGTAACGTAATGTCTTGGAATGTATCTACCCATCCCAGTAAACATTTTTTAAAAATATAACAAATTTCCATTTAAAATGAGCCAAATTTTGTTGAATTTACTAGAATAAATTTAGAGCCTGGGAGTTAAAGGAGGTTGTGATTAAAATGCTTCCAGAGACATCACATTTTAAAGGCAACAGATTCTTATTGCTTAAATGCTGATTACAATCTGAGCCGGCATTTGGATTCCTAATAAACATTTTTAGAGAAATCAAGTTAATTTTTCCTCCTGGAATACATTTAAGGTTGTGAAAACAGATGTCCAGTCACTTTTCATTAAAGACATTGAGATTACTAAAGAGTTAATGTTCACTTTTTAAAACAAGATTGAGCAGACAGTAACTACATAAAGTAGGACATTATTAATCAATAAATTTAGTAGTATTGTGGCAACAGCAAGGTTTTTGATAATCCTCAAAAGTGCTATTTAAATGGTAAATAATGAGTAGTTTTTATGAGAATAATTTCTATCCGAGTCCATGAATTTCACCCCCTTAATAATATAAACATGTCCCTCCTGGTATGGATTTTGTTAGCATGGATGGCACTGTGATGAATTGTGACTCAGTAATTACTAGTTAGGAGGCTTTTTGTTGGAAACTCCTGCTAGTCAAATCATGTACATGTATGTGTTTATATTCCACCTTCTTTCACAAAGGCTTAGAGTCGTAACATTTTTAATAAGAAAATCATGCCTATATAAGTAAAGTTAATCTTTGATAAATAACCTTTTAACAGAGCCCTCTTACAAGAATATTCAGTATTGAAGATATAGCCCTTTATGTATTTATTCTCCAAGTCTGTTTCTCCAGTCTAGCTTAAATTAGTAAAAACACAGCATTATCCCAAGCTCACCTTTTTATTAAACCAAAGTGAAATTGTACTTCTATATTCAGTATAAAATTAATGATAGTGTTAGAAATTGTAGGGGTGCCAACCTCATGTTGTTACACTGATAAAGTTTAGCACATTCATATAACAACTAACACCATCTCAGAGTATCTGGGGTTGAATTACATGTTAATTTTAAAGCACATAAAATAGTTAAAAATCAATTTAAAGTTAAGGTTTTAAAAGCATAATGTCTTTTGAAGGATTGCATATTGATTTTAAATATAACTATCTAATTATGTATGCATGGACTAAAGTATGAAGTCAACTGCTTTGTAAATGCCGGGAGGCTATTTTTCAGTAATAGTTGAGATGCTTACGGGAAACTAGATTGCTGTATTGCTGGTGAAGAAAATGGCTTGTGAGGTTATTTACAAGTTTTGCCCATGGTCACTGCCATACATCAATAATAGGTATTATTATAGACAAAGTCTAAGTGTTTTTGCTTATAGAGCATTATAAATTCTGTCTGGAGTATTTTCCTTACATTTTTGCCATCATTCACTTTCCTTTTTTGGTTGTGTTATTGCCAGTAGAATTTAATGTAGTACATGATTTCAATTGATAAAGATAATGACATATGTCTATAAATTACATTCACTGACTAGGTTATAATTTTTGCAGTTTCATTATGTCTGTTGCCAGCAAAACTACAGATTTTATAAGTTTTATTTTCTAGACTTTGCATTTTATATATGTTTATATCAAGCAAAGCATAATTAAGAAACATATCTTTCCAAAATTTCAAATTGGTGATTGCTTTTGTCATGCAAAATAAAACAGGCTGGGAAGTTTACAGAGAAACTGATGTTGTCTTTGTATTGAAGTAGTAGCAGTTTCATATAATGTATAAATGCACTTGCATAGATGTTTCCTAGACTGATCAGCAATAATTATTTTATTTCACACTGAATAAAAATTATTGTTTTTCATGTGAGTAAATGTGCTGTTTGTTTTTCTGATAGTTTAGTAATATTTACATTGCTTACTCTCAGTAAATTACATCATGTTGTGAGAAAGAAAGCACACATTCGGTAAATAAGATAGGTGCTAAACCTTCTTAGTGCATTATGAAAATATTATGTTTGTGTAAGTAGAATAAAGTAAATTGGTCATTTACTAGTAAGACATCACAGAAAGCACAGTTAGCAAAGAGTATATACATCATTATTGTGCTTTCTCCTTTTTTTTGTTGTCTACTGTATTCTTTCCTATGCAGCCATGCCCATCTACACCTTTCCCACCACAGCTTATACTCACCAAGGAAAAAATGTGAGAAATCAGCCACCTCAACTTTCCAAAGTGTGACTCCAGGACACAGCTATTAGACAAAAGCATAAACTGTGAAGCAAGGAAAGATAATGATGCAGGAAGCTTCAAATGCTGTGGGTTTCATTTCTGTACCATCAGAAACCTCAGTTTCATGATTCAACATTTTAGATGTAAATAATTTACAACAATAAAAATGAGAGCACATTTATGTGGAATAGAAGTAAATAATTTAGTTCTAAAATGTGGGATGCCCCTAGTAATGAGAGACCATTGAGAGTTATTCATCAAATGTCTTCAATGGACTCTGAAAATTTGTGAAATTTTGTGATTTAAAAATGTGTTCCTTTATTTTGTTTCTCTTTAGAAATTTAAAAAGCACAGCTGTGTGCCTTGGAGGGCAAGGGACAACTGGAGGAAAAGGCAATAATGATGACTTAGGGCATGTTTTGCTGGAACATAAATGGCCACATCTCTTGAATTCTAAGATTTAAACCATATTCACCTGTATTCTGTATTGGTAAAATGCAAGATAATTCTCTAGGAATTTTTTTTTTTTTACAAATGACATAGAAGTTTTATTTAAGTTGAACTCGTGCAGTGCATGATCAGAATCAGCTTCTCTGGTAAGCCAAGGAGTGACATGACCAGGTTGATGTTATCAGTGAAAAGGACAATGAAGGTAATGATTCACATAATTATTACCAAATGCAAATGCTTTTGAGTCAGTTGAAATACTAGACTAGGATAACACTCCTTTTCAGACTTTGGACAATCTCATCTGTTTGGAAAATACACAGCACTTCCATGTTCCACTCCTGATTTCATTATTTACCAGCCATGGGACCTTCAGCAAATTCCCCAGCCTCCCTGAACCTTACTTTCCTTAATTGTAAAAATGTGACTAAAAGGCTGGGTGCGGTGGCTCACACCTGTAATTTCAGCACTTTGGGAGGCTGAGATGGGCAGATCACTTGAAGTTAGGAGTTTGAAACCAGCGTGGCCTACATGGTAAAACTCCGTCTGTACTAAAAACACAAAAAATAGTTGGGCGTGGTGACAGGCACCTGTAATTCCAGCTACTTGGGAGGCTGAGGCCGAAGAATTGCTTGAACCCAGGAGACAGAGGTTGCAGTGAGCTGAGATTGTGCCACTGCACTCCAGCCTAGGCAAGACCAAGAGTCTATCTCAAAAAAAAAAAAAAAGGTGGGGGACTAATAATAGTATCTACTTGTGTGGCTATTATAAGATGGTATCTCAAAGTATTTAGCACAAAGGCTTCATACATTATATTTAAGAAATATTAGCTGTTATCAATTATTATTCTATAATTTTAATACTTTTTGAGAAGCTATATGGAGTTCATAAACATAGACTTGACAGAGATCTTGTTGTTATTGTCTTATTTGCCACTCATTAACTATATGCCCTGTGCAGGTTCCTTCCAGGCCTCGGTTTTCTCATCTATAAAATAAGGATTATAATTATGAGGATAAAATAACATACTAAAATCACTTAACACAGTGCCTACCACATAGTAAGCATCGAAAAAATGTATATTCATATGTATATCTATTTAGATACAGATACATGCATATGCATACACACATGAGAAAAAGACTCTTGAAACAGCCTCTGTACCCACACCCTAATCCACAACTCTTTACTAAGATGTCTTTCCTGCAGATTACATATATTCTTAACAAGTTACTTGTTTGGCTTGCCAGTCGCAAAAGTTCAACAACAGTCGACTGGAAGTGAAACAAAGAAGTTTCTAAGTGTTGGCCTGATGACAAATGTGAATTCGCAGAAGATTTACAGAACTCTCTAAGATTAGGAATTCTTCTAGGGCAAAGGCTGCCTGGTATTCTTTACTGTACCTATTAAGTGCTTAATAAATGTATGCTAAATTGAGTTGAGGGATTTTAATTTAAAAAATTTTTTTTACAATTTTTTTTTAAGAGCGGGAGCCTTGCTACCTTACCCAACTGGCCTCAAGTGATCCTTCCACCTCGGCCTCCAGAGTGGCTGGGGTTATAGGTGCAAGCCACCTTGCCCAGCTGAATTGAAAGATTTTTAACACAGATTAAAGTACATTTAAAATGACTCTCCTTCTTTTCAAAATACAAGCACACATCCATTTAAAAACTTTGTTTGCCAAAATATATATAAAAATTATAGAAAAAGCTGGACACAGTGGCTCATGCCTGTAATCCCAGCACTTTGGGAGGCCGAGGTCAGAGAATCACTTGAGCCTAGGAGTTTGAGACCAGCCTGAGCAACATAGTGTGATTCCATTTCTAAAAAAAAAAAAAAAAAATTACCCAGGCATGGTGGGTGGTACACCCCTGTAGTCCCTGCTACTCGGGAGGCTGAGGTGGGAGGATTGCTTGAGCACAGGAGTTCAAGGTTATAGTGAGCTATGATTGTGCCACTGCTCTCCAGCCTGGGCAACAGAGCAGGACCTTGTCTCTATTAAAAAAAAAAAAAGTTTTAAAAAATTATAGACAAATTCTATCAAATTATTTAAATGAGGGGATGTGTGTAGAGATTTCATTCCTCAAAGATGTGGACTAAGGGTGAAAATGGCTGCTCAAAGTATAGACCTGGTATTAGCATTTTCCTGCTGGTATAATTCTGCCTGTGTTACCCCCTTAACTGAAACTTCCCAGTGCCATTGGTCATGAGCATGAGGTCCTGCTGAGAGACTTGCTTCTAGAGAAAAACCTGTCCTTCCTAGGTAAGTATTATTCACATCTTCTCTAGCTTGCGTTGTCTCCATGAGTGCTTAAATATATATTTTAAAAATCTTCCACTAAAGGAAGAGTGAATGATGATTGATGCTGTGCATATTATCTTTTATTGATTTGGAACTGAGCAGGAACTCAGTTACCTAATCTCCTATATATACAGCACATGCACAAGCTTGCAATTAATATTTTATAGAATAAGTGGCTGAAAAAATGCTTTAATATCTGTTGCAGTATTACTTTTGGTGTCATGAGATATTAACCATAATCTAGCCCTTATGAGAAAAGGAAACAAAAGAAATATTGTCTATAAAATGTTTTATATATTAAAAAGAACAGTTAGAAAAATTCATGTTGGGTATATTTGTCTCATATATGGAACTGGGTAGTACTTTTACTTGAAAGCAAAATATTAAGCCTTTATTATTTTCATGCCAAACGTTCATTGACATCATGGATTTATTATGATTTTTTAAAAATCCCACATGTATTCATGTGTTTGTGTATTACAGATTATTTCTTTCAACATCTCTTAAGCATTAGAAATTAAGCCTCAAAGGACTATACATATAATAAGTGATCACAGAAACCATAAAGCACTCTACAATGAATTAATTTCTCTTCTCCACTTTAAATGTGGTAATTTGTAAAGGCTTCGTACAAGTCATTTTATTATTATACAGATCTGTTTTATGTAGATATTGAAGATTCTGCATAATGTTTATTTTAGGACATACACAAAAAATAGAACAACATTGGATTACATAAGTTTTTTTCCAAAATGGGCAAAGAATTGGCCAAGAAAAACCAAATGCAGAGAAATGTCAAGTAAGGAAGAGATGTTTAATAAAGTCCTACAAAGAATCTATTCCAAATCTTAATGTTCAGTATTTTTATTAATAAACTGTAGAATAAAATTGAATGTATTATAAGATTGTTTTAATTTGAAGCTTGGAGATATCATAAATATTCCCTAGTTAGGGTTAAATAAAGTTGATTAATTAAGCAAGTGTTCTCAAGTCACTAAATTAAATTTCAGTATGTAGAAGCAGCAAGGTTTTTCATATGGGGACAGTTGAATTGTTCAGCCTATGGAAAGATGGTAAGTTGGAAAAAATCACCTTTTAAAAGTCTAATCAAAAGGAAAATATGTAATAGTTCAGAACCAGTTGGAATGAGTGGCCTGTGATTCACTATGAGATATGTTTTGGAACCAGGTAGTTCTGATAGTATTGTGAAACATCTGATCACATTGATTACTCAGATAGGGGCCTATATGTCATGGCCAAGTCTATTTTTTGTTTTGTTTTGTTTTAAGCCACCAACTAAGCAGCATCATTGTCAGAGCTGCTTAGCACCACTCTCTGGGCACCATCAGCCTATGGACAGTCAGGCCTTCAGCCCCATTTTTTTCTTTGGCTTAACTTTTCTCTGCTTCCTTCTTGAGAACTAGCCAATCCCAGCTGGGAAAAAAAGCAAAGATTTTAGATGTGGGCTAAACTTAGTCCTAGTCCTCAACTTACTTGAATTTGAATGTGTTAGATTAGATTCAACATGGCTGACAAAAGCAATGTAAAAATGTGGTCTGGGGATCATCTCTACTTGCAAACAAGTACAGAAAGGGAACTTGAAATTGATGGGTCTCATCTGTTCCTCTGTGCTGTAGAACCTAGAGGTAATTATTTTATGGAAGCATATTCAAACAGGATATTTAATTGATCTTTAAAAATAAATGAGATATAGGAAGTTTATGCAACCTGAGTCCTGTTTTAAAGCATTTCCTCATCAACCTATAAAGAAGTTGTTAATTCTTCGTATTTTTAATGTAGCACTGAATTAACATGTTTGTGATTGAAAAATGAAAATTGAAAGCTTTGTATGAAATATTGTTATGGGGCTGTTGTCCTTTTACCTTATAAATACCCCTTCACAGAGATTAATTAGATTTAAAGTGTTGTGACAGGTAAATTTAGATAGATCATTTTAAAGCCAACTATGGAAAAAATATTGGGAAATAAACAGACCACTAATCTTATTCTTTCTTGTTTACATGTGTACACCTTGAATTTTGTTGCAGAGACATTGCAAACATGTTTAATTTATTTTGATCCTTTGCTAAGCTGAAGTAAAATCTCTCTCTCTCTCTCTCTCTCTCTCTCTGTTGGCTTCTAATTTGGACTACATTCAAAAGACAAATATTCTCATCTTTTAATATATTAACCCTTCTTAATTTAAGAATTATGACTTTTCCTAAAATATTTTACCCCATTCTGAATTTGCCACACATTGTGCTCTATATTTGTTTTATAAAATGCATATTTTATCTTTCCCCTTACCAGTTGAAGGGAAAAATAAAAGTAAATTACTAATTCTTTCTTAAATTTCCTTGGTTCATAACTACATCCTGAGCAGTTGTTATGGCACAAGATCTAGCCAGGAACTATAGGAAAGAAAAACAGAAGTGTTCTTATCATTGAAGATTTGAATGTACTGATACGAGTTCATCCTATCTTTTAAACTTATCCAATTTGTACTTCCACATATAAGTACATTGTATTAAGACAGGTCAAAGTTGAATAAATGACTGTATTTTCTCCAACTAGAAAATATTTTTCATGTGCGTATTTATTCATTTATTCCACAAATAAGTTACTACGTTGGATACTGTTAGACACTAGATAAGTCAGATGAAGTGTCTGCTTTCATGGGGTTATGGTCCAGTAGGGAGACAAGCTACAATGAACACAGATAATTTCTAGCAGTTTCTGAGAGTCCATGTAATTCTTCCCTTCATTATTTATTCATTCTTTTCAATTAACTTTTGTTGTGTTCTCTGCATGCCAGGAACTACACTAGTTAGTACGAAGTGATTGATTATAAGCACTCTGTGCTCCCAGTGCTCATAGTCAAGCACCATATTGCATGTGTGATCCAATGAGAATGCAGTTTTCTCTCTGATCCAGTGAGAATCCAGTGAGAATGCATCTCACTTAGTAGGTGCTCACATGATTGTCTCGATAATGAAAATAAAAACTTAAGGCTGTTAGGCTACTTTCATTAAACCTTTCAAAGAAAGGTACAAATTATACTCAATATCAATCACTATCCTCTATGAATGAAGAAAATGCTGCTGCCTCATGAGCTGCTTTTTCCTGAAATAGTGATGGAATTTTACTTATTCATTTGTTCTTTCTCACCAGGACCTTCCTGCCACAGTGTATATCTAGGATGGCCAGTTGAGCTCATAAGGTTGGCTCTATTGCCAGTAGCTAACTACTCTTAAGTCTGCTGCGGGCAGACACCATTAAGAATTTTAAAGAACCAAACTTTTTTTTTTTTTTTTTAAGTTGATGCAAACGTGGAGCCTTCTGGGAAAATTGAAGATAAGTTTCAGTACATGTTAGCAGTTCTTTCCAAGGATAATTAATTTAGAATTAATATTTGTTGGCCATATCTCAGTACTTTGGGAGGCTGAGGCAGGAGAATCACATGAGGCCAGGATTCAAGACCAGCCTGGGCAACATAGGGAGATCTTGTCTCTACACAAAATTTTTAAAAATTTTGTGGTGGTAGGCACCTATAGTACCAGCTACTTGGGAGGCCAAAGTGGGAGGATCACTTAAGCCTAGGAGTTCAAGATTACAGTGAACTGTGGTCATTCCACTGCACTCCAGCTTGGGTGACAGAGTGAGACCCTGTCTCTAACTAAAATAGATAGGTAGGTAGATAGATAGATAGATAGATAGATAGATAGATAGATAGATAGATATGAGCATTTAAAGTCTCAAAAGGTGTGACGAACTTGCTGCCTACTCCTAGGCTTAGCTGCACAAAAAACTCCTCAACTTTAAATTGAACCATAAGCATTGTGATCATCCCATTACCTCTGCTAAGGCTTCACTCTTAGCAGACAAAATAGAAAATGTATTTTATCTACTGGTAGAGATGTGTTAACTAGTATCTCTCAAGTGATTAATGAGACCATATTTTGCTGTGTGTGTTTTTTTTTTTTTTTTTTTTTTTTTTAGCAGCTTTGGACAAAAAGACAGGAAAGGAAAAGAAAATAGTGACAATGCAAAGACAACAAGACAGTTTGCCCTGTTTGCTAAAATATGAAAGAGCTCATACCAAAGACTGAAGATAAACCATCCATCTTTTATGGGTTGGCATATCTCCAGGTTGGAGGGACTTCCATTAGTGACTGCCACAGCCACTGTCTGGTGCAAATTCTTGTTAAGTTTGGCCTAATAAGGATGGTTCTGGAGATATTTTATTCTTTCCAGTGAATGTTTCCCTGTTAGTAGATGCTAACAATTACTTTGAGTGACACCTGGGAGGCATTTGCTGTGCCCCTGCCTCACCCTCACCCCCATGTTTGGACAAATCAGCAAATTTTACAGGGTTGCTTGTGTAGCATTTGTGTATTACTCTGTGGGACTCTGAGAGAGTATAATCTGTAAAGCCATATAGGCTTCGTGAAGGATATCCCTTGCCGTAAGAAATTAGGATTTTGTTTCTAAGAGTTCATCTGCCCCTGCTGCTTTATTCCTCACCTTAAGCAATAATACTCTGCTGGGGAGGTGATTATGATGTGACAAACAGGCGATTATGACTTCAGGTGAAGGACAGGCAGCAGGAGCAGATGAGATTTAGAATACCAAGATTGTGTGTACACGCAGATGTCAGCGGCAGAGAGTAAGAGACCGGAAATGAAACATACGATTATGTAGGCTGAAGGGAACGGAGATGGCTGGGTATTTCATAAGGAATCCACCATTTAAATTCTTGTCTATCCGAAAGTTAAAAATATGATGCTGTTTTTAGAGTAACCGGAACATGAAATTGAGGGTGGGAGGTGGGGGATTTGGGCTCTGTTCTCCCCTTTCTGAAGAGATGGTCATGGTGAGAGACTTTCTTACTTACTCCCCTAATTGAATGTGCTTGTGCATGCTTCTCCCTGGGACTGAGAAAAGGACCATAAATGCATATGCTGCTGGAAGATGAAATGCTTTCTGGATGTTTGTTTTCTTATCGGCTGAATTTGAGATTCAGCTCCCTGGAACTTTGAAGAAATGTTGTCGTGACCAGTTATGATGGTGTGCTCCCTGCTCCTGGCCCTCCCTCACCACTGCTCTTGGTAGTTAGCTCTTGTCCACAGGTCATCTGCTTGTCAGTCACTAATGATTTATTGGAACTATTTTGGTTGTAAGTGGCAGAAATCCAATCAAACTAGATTATATACACAAAAAAGGAGAATTTATTGGCTTAAATATACACTGGGGAAGTCCAGAGGAGAGATTTGCTTCTGCTGTGTCTCTTAATAGAATCCAGAAAGCAAAACAATATCATTAATATCTTTTGTCCTTTTTGGGTTCTGCTCTTTTCTGTGTTGGCTTCATTCTTAGCTCACAAGGTCACAAAGATGATTGCTGGTGATTGCCAGTTTGTTTAATCCTTAGAGTTTATAATCCCAGAGCAAAGTTAGTGATTCTCTTTTACCACATAACAAATCTCAGAAAGGGCCAGGTGCAGTGGCTCATACCTGTAATCCCAGCACTTTGGGAGGCTGAGGTGGGAGGATTGCTTGAGCCCAGGAGTTTGAGACCAGACTGGGCAACATAGCAAGACTCCCCGCCACTCCCCCAACGCCCACTCTACAAAAAATAAAAAACAGCCAGGTGTGGTGGTGCACGCCTGTTGTCCCAGCTACTGGGGAGGCTGAGATGGGAGAATTGCTTGAGCCTGGGAGGTCAAGGCTGCAGTGAGCCATGATGGCACCTCTGCACTCCAGCCTGGGCAATAGAGTGAGACCCTGTCTCAAATATATATATATATATATATATATATATATATATATATATATATATATCAGAAAGGGATCTGATCAGCTAGTCTGTGTCCAGCCCTATGGTGGGGTGATTAGGGGTCACGTTACTGCCCACTCATGAGAATCACATTGTGAGAGTAGGGTAGCAATGCCCGACAGGATGACATACAGGACAGCAAAATAAAAAATCTCCCTCTCCCTGCAGAAAATTAACTACAGGCTAGGGTTTTGCTCACCATAACCTAAGGCATCGGGGGTGAAACACGTTACTGTGATTGCTGAATTGAATCCTTTGGTCCTGTGCACTGGCTCACACTCACTCATGTGCACATCTGTCTGTGTAGGAGATCCTTTTTAGTCTCAGAACTGCTAGTATGCCTCTCTCCATTGAGATTGGTTCGGCAACACATGGAGCTGGCCCAGCAAGAGGTTCTAACATCAGTGACTACAGCTAAAAAGAACCAGGGCAGACAAAGGCTAACATTCAACCTTTCCTCTGAATCTTGGAATTGGAAAGGGCTCTAGTGACTGTCCACTCCACTTGTTTTGATTAAACAAATTGTCCTTTGGCCTTGCATCACAGATACTACCCTCCCTACAACCTGTCCTGTATCTTTTTATTCTACTATGTTGATTTGTCCCTTCATCTACAACGAAAAGGATTTAGCATGATCTGGTATAAAATATAGAAGAATTTTACTTTATTTGCTCATATTCGTGTCCTCTGCCTCTCCACGGCTACCAGTTGCCTACCTAGCCTCTCCACACTGTTCCAGCTTCTTGACCTCCCCTTTTTTTTTTTCTATCTTTAAAGCACTTCAATTTTCACTAGTATTATCCCATAAAGACATAAGCAAAGGACAAGGTCAGAGCAGTCAGTTGTATTCCTTATTAGTAGCTTTGATAAGAGGCTTTGGGGGAAGAGGTTGAAACTAACGGCTATAATGAAGTTTTGGGTTCTGTAAAGATTTCATTTATTGGTGCTATTGGTCTCCCCATTAAATGCATGTCTGTTCTGTGTACCTTTGCACACAGTTTGCATAACATATAATATTTATTACTGAAACCTTGCAAACTTCTTAAATTGTATAGAAAAGGCTGTGAAACTTACTCTTAGAGAACATAAAAATATAGAGAACAAAGGTCATAACTCCAAATATTGAGTGATACAGTGTTTTGAAAAAAAAAAACCAGAATAAAACAAAATTAGTTACTAGAGTAGAAGAGATATAGTTTTAATATGTATTGCTACATGTCTTTTTGCCCTCCCCCAATTTAGTAAAGATGCACTAGGTGTTAATAATATTCTTCTTATCATACAGTATATTTTAATCTAGCATTTTAGAAAACTTTTTATAAGTTCATAGATAAAAGGCCTGTCAGAATGTGACTCTTCATTTTCAGATGTTGTGAACTGGAATTCTGCATGATTTTTATGGAAATGACTATACTTTTAAAATGTGAAACTTTTAATAAAACAAAACAAATTTAAAGCCCTCAAACCTTTTCTTGGTAGTCCTCATGTCCCCCTGTGATTCTTAAGTATACGTTAACTAGTTTCAGATGTGTTTTGTTTGCTGACTCAAAATCAGCCCTTTATTTTAAGAAAAGAAATAGTGTAATTAGTACTTAATTGCTTTGGATATTTTGGGCATTTGGAGAAGAGGGTAATTCAAAGGCCAGAGAAATTAAACTTTCAGAATGTTCTTTATGCGTGTGTAATTTCTTTTTAAAAAATGCCCTCTAAAGACAGGCCTGACAACTTAAAAATGAATGAAGACCTGGGTTGTTTTTAAAAATTAACATCATCTTTGGATGTGGTTTTATTGATTTATTTAAGATAAATTGGAGAGGGGACCATTGAAGTGCTAGAAAACAAGATACTATGTAGTTCATCTCCTTTTCAGGCAGGTGTTGTCTAAATAGCTCACAGATGGCAGTCTTCCTCTCTTACATTTCAAGGTCTTCCAAGATGAAAATAAATTTTTCCCCACTTTAAAAATATTACATTTGATCAAATTTAAATATTTGCATAATTAAGAATGGTATATGGTCTGCTGGGACCAACTGCAACTTGGTTGACATGGGCACTTATCCTGTATCTGCAGTGATTTGAGAGGTCTAGGTCTTGTTTGGTCATTTAACTTCTCTAGGCCAGTTATATTGTGTATAAATTGGAATGTTGGACTAGTAATCTCTACAATTTTACTAGTTTAGAAAAGTTTCTGAGGCACCTATTATCTAAAAATCTATGTTTTGTGAATCTGAAGGTTAACAGGTCTGCTTTTAAGTGATAATATTCCTATATTAATTTTGATAATGAACACTTGAACTATGACATTAATGAACTTAATGATTATGAAATATATTGGGTTTTTAAATATATACCTTAAACCAGAAGACCCTTACTTTGTATCTACTGTAGTCGCTGAATAAGACACATATGCAGAATTTGAAGATTGGTTTCATATTGATTTCCAACCATTTGTGGAAGTCATCCTAAAAGTACTATTTCATATTATTGCCATTACCTTTTTTTCATTCTAACTAATATTATTTTTACTTTGTTCTTAATCTTTATCATTTTTTTCTTGAAGAAAACATCTTATATTACTGTTGAAGAAACAGTGAAACTTGAAGAAACAGTTTATATTACTTAAACATCTAGTTTCCACTTAGAAAATTCAAAGAATCATAAGTAACTACTTGGCTCAAACATATGCAGTTTTATAAGAGCCTGTATGAAATGTGTGATTCTTAAGGAAAACATAAATTGTAAAACTGACTATAAAAGAGATAAATATATATATCAAGTGATCAGTAGCCAAAGAAAAAAGAGTTGCCCACCCAACAATGGCACCAGGCACAGATTGGGTTTTGTGGGGAAATTCTACTAAAATATTAAGGAGTGGATAGGTCCAGTGTTATTTAAAATACTTGAGGCCAGGCATGGTGGCTCACGCCTGTAATCCCACCACTTTGGGAGGCCGAGGCAGGCAGATTATTTGAGGTCAGGAGTTTAAGACCAGCTTGGCCAACATGGGGAAACCTTGTCTCTACTAAAAATACAAAAATTAGCCAGGCATAGTGGCATGCACCTGTAATCCCAGCTACTTGGAAGGCTGAGGCAGAAGAATCACTTGAACCCAGGAGACGAAGGTTGCAGTGAGCCGAGATTGCGCCACTGCACTCCGACATGGGCGACAGAGCAAGATTTCATCTCAAAAAAAAAAAAACACAAAAACTTGACGTCAAAGAAAAATTTTCCCATCAGTATTAAGGAAAGAGATGCCGTCTTTTTTACACAATTGAGATGAACCGCAGATGAACATGTAGAACAGACAGTTGGGACCAAGGATGAAAGATAACAGAGTTACCCAATAAAACCTTGAACTTTGAGTCTAGTTGGTGCCTTTGTGCCTTGTTGATAATTAGGGAATTAATTTAAGAAAGGAAATTATTGTCAGTCCAGATAGGCTTTGTAAAGACATGGATACTGTTAAACATGCACTTGTATTTTACTCATTCATCTTTTGGGGGCATTAAGTGTCCTGGGGCCTAGAACAAGTGAACAAGGCCACCTGTTTCAAAATGCTGCTTCCTACCCTGGTACCATCATTTCGTCTGAACTTTGCCAAGTTGTTACCTCGTCGTTTCTTAGATCTAGGATGCAGGAAGCAAGCCAAAGGTAGAAACAGAGGAGATAGGGCAGTGAGAGTTTAGTAAATAAATTAAAGGAAGAAGATACCCAATACATAGCATTTTACATGTTTGGCATAACCTCTTTACTATAAAAACTAGAAGTCTAATATCACCAATGGTGACAAAGACTTCCAGATGCTATCCTTTGGCTACGATTATTATTGAGTCAGCTTCATGTTGAGAGAGAAAGAGTGAGAGGGAGGGAGAAAGAGAGAGAGGGGTGTGTGTATGTGAGAGAGAGAAAGAGAGAGAGCAAGCCAGTTGTAGTTTGTTGAAGTTCACCACAAAAAGATGGGAAGCATCCCCAGCCACACTTGATGTTTTGTGTTTAAGTTTTGAGGTTTGGGATTGTTAATTTTCATATTAAGTCAGCCATGCGATTTAAATTGTAGATATTATGTTAGTAATTTTGGTGCAGTGAACAGGAGTGCAGCATCTGTCTTTTAAAGGGATTTTTATGTGTGCATTTGGATTGCTTGGTGACCTTTGAAATTTTGTTTTGCACTGTTATCAGAAACGTAATCATTTTTCTTTCTGAAGCAGATTTTAACATCTGAAAAGGTTGATGAAGCTAGGATAGTTTTAATGAAATATTAATCTATCTTTTTTAATGTCACCATTGCTTTTAAAACTGTTTATCAGCTACCGGAAACATCAGCTTAAGGCACTGGAGTTGATTTTAATTAAATATTCTCATTGTGGTCAGAGCATAGTTACAGAACAGAAACTTGTCTTATCTTGTTCATCTACAGCTCACTTTCCAAATTCTCTTGTTTTTAAAGTCATATTATTTCAATCTGTATTTCTTTATCTTAGTAGTTAACTTGAGATTTTTTATATTTCAAGGAGGGGAGATTATTCTGAATACTGGCACCAATCCTTCAAAATCTAGACAGCTTAAGGATATTGACTTTTAACAAAATTTAACTTAAATGTCTACTTTAAATATGTGTCTTGTCATTAAAAGGTTATTTACGTTTAAAATGCTGACCTTTCAAGATGTGCACAAGAGTGTTCTAAAACAGAGTTTCTGAACATTGGCCGTGAAACCACTGTCTTGGGCTGACAAATGGATTGGAAATAAGCTACCCAACACTGGGAATGGGCCATTAATTTTAATCAAAGGTGATGCAGGAAGGCGAATGGGTTGCATGACAATGTCAACAGCCCAGTAGGTGTTAAGAGACCACACAGCCTTCCTTGTTACTTGGTCGGGCCATTAGTTGAGGTTGGGTGAAGACAGAAAGCCATGTCTGGAATTGAATGACCAGATCACTCCAAAATCTAATGGAGAACTCCCCATTTCAGAAATCACATTGTAATGCCATTAGAAGTCAAGGACAGCATTTAGAAAATATTGGTGGATTTTTTTTTTTTTTTTAGCAATCACCTTTCTAGTTTTTCCCAACTTTGTCAAGCTTCCTGTTTTCCTGCCTTCTTTCCTTCTGAATAGATCATTGATATTTACAGGGGACCAAGAAATCGAACAGACTTAGGAAAAAAAAATCTGAAAGCCTGTTTGCTTTTCAGAATTACATATTATAAAACTCAGGTAAATGCCAGAAACAATAGCATACCAAAGGAATTAAGCAGGATAACTAATTCTTTATGGCGATCTCATCGTCCTTGTCTCTTTCTTGTGTGTGGGAATAGTTTCAGTAATTGAAACTAAACTTTCGTAATTGTTTTATTGAAAGCATTTTTTCATAATTGTAAAGGCCACTGTGCTTCCCCCTTTACTATAAATTTTCAATGCTGGCTGATAACATTTGTAATTTTCACAGCAGTGAAAGCCTTTATTTTAAATCAGTAAGTATATTACCTTATTTTGAGTACTTTCAATTACAAAAAAGGTAGTGTATGACAGCTTGAACTTGTGATGTTTGTAATAACGAAAAAATGCAGAAAAAATAATGAAAGAAGCATATCTGAAGCACATTTACGCTTCAGGGTTGTTCAGAAAGTTCATTATTTCTGACACAGCACTGCATGCCTAAGAAAGATATGTATGACTACAGTAGTAATTTTTATATGTATTTAAGAAATAAAAACAAATATATTCCTATCTTGTTAATTGAATAGTGTTTTAAGTAAATAGTGTTTGTTCTTCCTGTAGATGAAGATCAGCTCCGTGCAAAGGGTTATGACAAAACACCAGACTTCATTTTACAAGTACCAGTTGGTAAGTGCTTTAACTCTGTTATGCATTTGTTTTTAGAGAAAAGGGATGTATTTTTTAATTTTTTTATGTTAATATTAGCTTTATAATATTATGAATGGGTGGATAATTGGAAAATATTACTTTTAAATGGCAGAAAATAATAGGTTCAGAAGAAATCTGTCTTAAAATCTTTTGCATATATTGAGAAATAAACATGTTTTCTAAAGATATTTTGGTTGTTATTTTCAACTTACTTCTCTAAATTTCAAATTCCTTAAACATAGATCTCTTGAAGAGCCAGACTGATTTTGGTCTGCTTGACATGTCACTTGTCGAGTTATACAGGCAGTCTGAGAACTAGGAAAGGGAGTTTTGAAGAATATAATGAAAATCAAAGGGATATGATTGTCACATAAATGTTCTTTGTAATGAACATATACAGTGTGTTGTTTTGTAATTACATTTATAGATGATGGTAAGGGCTAAGCCTGTGCTCATTAATGTGAAGCATAGAGAGGCCTGTACAGAGTTCAGAATTTTCAATCTTCCCTTCCCTTCTCTGTATATTAGTAATGCTTTGTCCCTTAGCTGTGGAAGGGCACATAATTCACTGGATTGAAAGCAAAGCCTCATTTGGTGATGAATGTAGCCACCATGCCTACCTGCATGACCAGTTCTGGAGCTACTGGAATAGGTAAGGTCTCATTATTTTTCTTTTAAGATAAACGATACTCAGCTGAAATCTCATTAGAAGAAATATTTTGTTTAGCTGGTAAAAATGCTAGTAGCCTTTGTTTCTAGTAAATACAGGGTTTTGATTAATGTATTCATTTCAGATAATTTAAACTTCTCTGCTTTCATAATGTTGCTTCATTTTTTAAAACTAAAAATCTCTGTGTAAAGTCAAAATTAGTATATATTCCATTTTTCATTCATTTTACAATAATATTGGTGTCACTTAAAATACAGATAATAAGATGTGGTGTATATTACAGTATTGACACAGAACTTTTATCCTTTTGATGTGAAATTTATGCTTACTGTCAGACCTTAAAATAATTTATCCTCAGCTCTCTGAGGAAAGTATCCAAATGATATGAAAGATGGAAATGATATACCTTCCAAGAGTAGGGAATAGTTTACCTACCAGCTCATATTAATGTTCCCGAAGACATGGAAATCTCAGCATTAAGAAAGGAGTGGGAGGGTCTTATTTTACTGATTATCTAGCATATGCCCGGGAAGTTACTTTTATCCCCATTGTACAGATAACTAAGCTGATACTCAGAGAAAATGATGTGCTGTAGAGCTAGTTATCATGGGTCTGCATTTATCTCTCACTCCCAAATCTGTGTGATTTCCAGCACAACCCTATTGTCATTTACAATGCAACCTTCCAAACTTTGGCTTTTTCTATTATTGCAGTCCCAAGTGTTCACACTACATGTTTTTTCCCCCTTGGAACAGGAATGCCAGCCAACAGTAAGAATACAGTAATAAAATGACATTGGCTCCGATCCTTAAGGAATGAGACAGTAGCATCTCTGGGTAATAGCCTTGTCCTAGGGTAAAAACAGTGACCAGCTACAGAATTTGGCATTATGTTGTTACTCAGCTTTACAAAAGGCCAGTGGACCTCTCCTGTGGCAGCTGTGCTAAACTAAGCCCACTTTTTGCCATGGTAACAATGATCATGACAAAATGCTGAATGTAATAGCTTTCTTGATTTTCTTGTGTAATTGTGCGTGGCATCCGAGCTTTACTTTACAGGGATGGAGGAGGAAAGTGCAAAATATTTTAGAAATCAATGCTGTTTCAGCGTTTCCTGTGTTTTATTCAGCCATTATTCAAATTGGCAGTAATGTGGCAAATCGAATTTTAGATTTTTAGCAATTTTATGATGAGTTTGAAATAGTAAAGAAAGCATCATTTTTGGTAGTATAGGGAAAGCAATGACAAGAAAGTCAAATTGCATAAGTTTAGGTTGCTAAAGTATTTAAAAAAAAAACTGATAAGCTCAATCAGTAGGGAGGTAGACTGTTTGCCCACCTTTGGTACCGGTCATATCTTTTCTAAGGAACAATTACAAACTAAATCCCAAATGCTAGAGTTTACTTCAAAATTCCAAATTATTATCTTTCTTCTAAAACAACTCAATTATTTATTGAGTACCTACTGTGTATTTAACATTCACCATTTAGAGGCTGATTAAATAATCTAGTCACCTGGATGATAGATTTAGGGATTATTGACATGCCTGGAGGATGTCTGTGTGATAGATAATTTAATACAATTTCCTTTGGATTTTATATCACTTTGTTGCATTCTGCTTTTACCCTTCTGGTGATGTTTTACTTAGACTACTATTGATTTACATTCCCTGAGCACATTGTTTGAATATATACTGGCTAAGTGAGCATAATTCATTTAGGGCATGATGTGTGATACGGGAATGCTAGCCTTGGTTTTAAATGGTCCAGATCATTTAAGGAGTAAATGTCACAAAAGTCACTGATGTTACCAAATGTCTGCAGAGAGGCCAAGAAATGCAAGTTCAAAAAGGAACATTTAGTGCCCAGGTTTGAAATGGAACTTCGGGGTATTTACTTATATGTAAAATTTGTAACATATGATAATGATACAAGCTTACCGGTGATGGAGTATTTTGACAGAAGGAGAACTTGCCCCATTTGTGAATGTATGGGATCCTCCTCTTCTCGTATTTTGCCTCAGCACAACTCATGTATATTAGCAATTGCTAAAGTTCTTCAGCGTATAACTTTAGCAGGTTCTGAAGTTCTTCAGAATTGGAAGAAATTCTCTCCCACCTGTAGGTAGCCTTTCAAGGAGGCTATTGGTTAGAAATTGGGCTTTTTGCTTTATTCATGTGATAAGCCTCTAGTTTATATAAAAACTAATATTACCTAATTGTCCCACTATTTTCAGATTAAAGATTGGATTTTACAATAAGACTGTTCAATTACTATAGACTAATGCTTTTTTTTTTTTTTTTTTTTTTTTGAGACGGAGTCTCACTCTGTCATCCAGGGAGTGCAGTGGCGCGGTATCGGCTCACTGAAACCTCTGCCTCCCAGGTTCAAGCGATTCTCCTGCTTCAGCCACCTAAGTAGCTGGGATTACAGGTGCCTGCCACCACTCCCGGCTAATTTTTGTGTTTTTAGTAGAGAGGGGGTTTTACCATGTTGGTCAGTCTGGTCTGGAACTCCTGACCTCATGATCCACCTTCCTTGGTCTCCCAAAGTGCTGGGATCACAGGCATGAGCCACTGCGCCTGGCCTAGACTAATGCTTTTGTATAAATCCATTTCCCACACAAATAACTACACAGCCACCAATTTTTAGATTAACATTTCTATAAGAGTTTTCTTTTATAGTAAATTGCTATTCTTACTCAGCTTAACTAACCTTGAAAACATTTAAATTTTACAATGTAGTCATCTTCCCCAAAATCAGTGCTATTGAGTAAAGAACATAAGCAGCCGTTCCTACAAGCACATCCCCATCCCAAGTCCCAGTTATGAACCTTGGTTAAACAACTACTCAAAACTCTGTAGTCTCTACTTCTACAGAGTTAAAGGAGATAAAGAATGCCTCTGGGAAGCATTTGGACCATAAATATAGCCCCAAGTTACATAAGGCTACCAGAAAATACATTTCCTTATGAAATCAACCACAAGAAGTCTTCTAATCCTGTTTCTCTAGTCAAAAGGTGAGTTCTTTGACAATTTGGCATCTCTTACTAAGTATACTTTTATACCGAGATGATGACTTGTAAAGAAAGAAACCAATTCTACCAGTCTAAGGTCAGATTACATACATGGTCTCTAATGTGTGACCTTTCAAAGAGGCAGGGATAGACACATTGTCCTTACTTTTGGTGGTTTGAGATAAAGTGGTTCAGTTTGAATGAAAATATCGAGTGACCTTAAATGACAGAGAAAGAGCCATATGCTGTAAAGCACATGAACCGTGACCAACAACCACTGATCAAGAACATGGAAATTGCAACTGCAAGCTTCAGCCCCTCCATCTGCCATTCCAGTCACATTCTGGCACGTTCTCATTAGAGACATCTCTTTAAAACCAAAGTGCACTTTGTTGATATACCTCTCTGCTTCTTTCAAAGAAAATCTAAGCTTCTTGGCTGGAAGAAATGGGGCAAAATTTGTTTTCTCAATTTAGTGATCCTTGAAGTAACGGGAGGAATATTGGGTTTGAATCCAGAGTATGCCACTTTCTGGTCCCATGACTGGGAGCAACTTACTGTGTTTTCTCCTCAATAAAATGGGCTGAATAAAACCTTTTTTGCCCTATTACTCTGAAGATCAGTTATTTGATATATGCAGAGCACTTTCACAGTGCCTGGCAGTCAAAAAAATACTAGTTCCCCTCTGCCTGTTTTTCTGTATACCACTGATGAAGTTTAGAAGGCTTCCGACTAGACATTTTTAATTGCCTACTTTGCCACATAAACTACTCAGCTAATTTCAGCACTCAGCTTGGCTGACATCTCTTTGAGAAACCTTCCTGCATCCTAAGATTGGGTTTGATGCACCTCCTGTGTTTTGCTAATAATTTCATAACATCTATCAAACATTGTCATTGCTTGTTTACTTGTCAACCTCCTCCAATTAATATTGAGTTCCATCTTATTTACTGGTTTTATCCATCTTTGGTTGTCCAGAATCTGGCATATAGTAGGTGATAGTAGATATTTATTGATTGTATTTACTGATGTCTGACAGACAATAATGTTTTGAATCGGCCATTGAGGAATTTGTCAGGCATTGTGACATTAAGCCATAGTACAATCAAATTTTTTTCTTTGAGAATTCAACTCAAAGGATAGTGAAGAAAATGCCTAATTTTTCTGAAAAACTTTTATGCACTTTTCAAATGTATAGGCTCTTGCAGTCCTACTTCATGAAATAGAGCATAAATGTATTTAACATAAAGATTTTAAAAACAGAAAATAACTGAGAACTAAATGACAAATGCACTTTATAAAGGTTTTTAGATAAATATGCATAATCTTATGTTGGTCGGTTGCTTTCCCAAAACTTCAGACAGTTCTCTCATTTGAAATTTGACATAGAATACCGTGAAAATTCTAAGCAGAGGATAAACTCTAGTTTCTTTAAGGCATGCATAAAGCTGGGCCTGGAGCAAGAGTACAAATGGAGCCTCATATACTATGTGTCTAAATATTAAGTTAACAGACCTTAAATAAAGTATATTCTATTCTACATGAAGAGCTGAAAGTTTAGATTTACATAGATTCCTTGGATTTCCAGGCTATGTGTGTCAGTGCAGGGAGAGGTGGTCCCACTGCACAGCCTGCCTTCATTTTCTTCCCACCCTCAGCTCCATCCTACACCTGGAAAGGTGTCAAGCATATGCCCAGCCTGCATATCCAAGCTCCATGTACATTCCCATAAACCACTGCTCTCAGGCCAGAGTTGCACACTTTGGTTGTCTGCCCTCTTATCAGGTGAATGAACCTGAGAGAAAGGGCCCTCCAGGCCCTGGGAGTGGTCTTGGGGCTGTAAGATCAGGAAGTTCTGAGGTCACTGATACCTAGAATGTGGCCTAGAAACTGGTTGAGGGAACAGGTATCAGATGGGGATGTTCCCTTGGCCCCATAAACTTCTTACTTCATGGATTCAGATATAACTAGACAGGGGCCAGAGCAGAGTTACCTAAAGCTTGGGTGCAGGACATGGACCTCTCTTGATTGGCTCTAAAGGACAGTATTAAAGGAAGCAAGTGCATAGATCTTTCAAAGCCATTTCTTGTTCTGGTGTTAGGATAGGAGGGGAGATGAGCACCAGAGGACATATGGTCTTGATCACATTTATGTACCACGGAAACAATTAAGAGCTGAGTTCTATCTGTCAGATTTTTGAACCTTTGGCTCCAGAGAGTCTACTCTCCTGAAGGCAATATTAAGCTAATACCTTCTGCCACAGAATTGATTTGACTTTAGTTCATACCTCTAAGTATTTTTTAAAGATCAGTTATTTACTCAATGGTCTGGCAAGCAATTTACTCAATTGCTTTCTCTGGTTTGTGATAGCTTGAGAGGAGAGGCATTTAGAATGGGAATGCCAACCAGTTAGAGTTAAGGAAGATATTTTTCAGAGCATGGTCGAAGTTTTTCCTGTATTAAGATACTTTCAGGAACCCTGCAATTAGCCAAATCACAGATTTCCAGTTATTTCGGTCTTGTTAAAAACAAGGCTGATCACATCTGTCTTAAGTTGGAGTATGTGCCTTAGCAATAGACGCTCTTGCAAACCTTTAATTACAGCAGCCTCAGAAGCAGCACTGCTGCTGTGTACTATCAAGTAGCAACAACAAGTGACAGATTGACTAATAATTAGCAAATGCTCTGGAGAGGGCTTCGATAAAGGTAAAATATAATTTGCTTTTTCCATCTCTTAAAATTGAGTTGGTTGTGAGATATTGATGTCCCATTGTTCCAGACAGATACTTGACACTGTTGCTAGCTGGAGTAACCTCAAAATATTTTATCAGGATGAGGGAAGTGTCTTCTGTGTATAGAGTACTTTGAGAAAAATGACTTCTCACAATGGTTATAATGGATAAGTATCATTTTTTCAGCATGTTGAATGTGAATAACAAGACTTTTCTAAGTGAGGAATTCATATTTTCTGCCATCATTCATTGATTTTAACAAAACTGAGCAAAGAATAGAAATGTTATCTTAGGCCTTTAGAGTGATATTCTTAATAAGGAGACAATTATTGAGAAACTAGAATGACTTAAAGAAAACAGATCTATAAAGGAATGTCAATGAATTATAGTTTCTCTGGCTAGAAAGACATCAAATGATTACTCTTTTCAAGCATATGTAAGATTTTTACAAGAGGGGTATATTGACCAGTTTCACAAATCCAGGGGACCAGAGAATTGTTGAGAGGATGACTTCCTGTTGACACCCACTGTGACAAAGTTAATCTGAGTCATGTATAGCTTAGAAATCTTACACCAAACCAAACCAACAAGCAAAGGATTGAGTGGCCATTCTAAGAATGGAAACACACCATTATGATCATCCAGAGAGGGTAAGGGAAAAATAAATGAGAGTTTACCAATATTGGGAGCACAGTTATTGTCAAGATCCCAAGAATACAGAGTCTATTTCCGAGGCTAATTCTAGAATAATGGAGATCAGATCAAAATTGATACTAAAAAGGCTTGGAGTCTAGCTTAATGGTTCTCAAAGTTTACTGTGTGTTAAAATCACATGGGGGTTGTTTTTAAAATATTGATGTTGGCTTTACCCTATTTTAATTGGTGTGCAGTGCAGCCTGGACTCTGGGATTTTGGTTGTTGTTGTTCTGTTTGAAAACTATGATGAGGTTAGTCTGTATCTAACATTGAAGTCAGACTCTTCTTTACCTAACCTCGACTTGCTAGCTAGCCCTAGCATTCTTAGCTTATCTGCTTCCAAACAGTCTCTCCATGAAATAGTTGCTTTATGAAGAAATACAGGTCCAGGTCAGCAAACATTTATAGGCACTGTGTTAGTCAGTAGGGACTCAGCCCCTGCCTTTGAGGGGTTAACAGTGAGAAGTGAGCAGTAAACTGCAGAGGCAGCACCTGAACCCAGGTCTCTTTGTGAACTCCACACCTGTGCTCTTTCTACTCCACCGGCAGCTTCATGTCTGTCAAGGTGGTAAATACGTTGGAAGAGGCTACTTTGTCAGTTAATGGGCTTGCTAAGCTAAAACTGAAACCCTCTCCAGCATACACGTTTTAGATACTCACCTTCATGTGGCTGGAGAAAATGGACCATTTGTTCTCTGTTCTTCAAGAGCCTATATTCCGTATTTTAAAAAACAACTTTATTGAGGTATAACTGACACAGAATAAACTCATATTTAAAGAGTACAATTTAATGTTTTGTATAAACCTATAAAATTATTACCATGATAGAGATAGTGAGGATACCTGCCACCCCTAGGTTTCCTGATGCCCCTTTATAATCCACCTTCCTAATCCCTTCAATTCTCCCTGCACCTCTGTAACCACTGATCTGCTTTCTGTGACTGTTGATTACTTTGCTGCTTCTACTATTTTATGTAAATAGAACTATGCAGCATGTACTTTTTTTTGTCTAGCCTTTTTTACTCAGCATAATTATTTCAGGATAATGTATGTTGAATGTATCAATAGTTCATCTTTTTATTGCTGAGAGGCATTAAGTAGCATGACTCTTCCACGGTTTATTTATCCATTCATCTGTTGATGGACATTGGGCTTATTTTTAGTTCTGGCTATTACTAATAAAGCTGATCTGAACAGTTTTGTAAAATATTAACATGATTTCATTACTCTTGAGTAAAGATGTAATGTAATCATTTCATACCTGGGAATGAAATGATTGGGACATAGGGTGGGAATATTTTTACCTTTTTACAAAATGACTGAACTCTTTTCTGAAGTGGTTATACCATTTTATATTTCCACCAGCAGCTTATGATAGTTCCATCTGCTTCCCATCTTCCTCATCACTTGGTATGGTCAGTCTTTTTAACTCAAGGCTTTCTAATAGTTGTGTAAAAATGTGTTAATGTGATTTTTAATTTGCATTTTTCTAATGATAAATTATATTGAGAATCTTTTCATATGTTTATTTGCTGCCTGTTTTCTCTCAAAAAGTTTCTCTTGAAATCTTTGCTTCATTAATTAATTGAGTTGTTTTATTATTATTGAGTTTTGGTAGGGCATTTTTATTTTATGTTTTAGTATTCTGGATATAAATTTCTTGCATGTAGAAATGGTTCCAGAACCCTTTTTTGAGAAGACTCTCTTTTTTCCACCTAAATTACCTTTGTACATTTGTCAAAAATCAGTTGTTCATATAGGTATGGGCCTGTTTCTGAATTCTCTATTTGTTCCATCATCAGTTTTTCTATACCAATTCAACACTGTTTTGATTACTGTAACATTATAATTTTGAAAACAGATAGTAGGTCCTCCAATTTTGTTATTCTTTTCAAAGTTACTTTTTGCTCTTCAAGATGTTTTTTACCATATGAATTTTAGAGTCAGCTTATTAATTCCTATAAAAACCTGCTGGGATTTAGATTGGGATTACATTGAATTTACAGATCAATTTGGGAAGAATTAACATCTTCATAATATTGAGTCTTCTGATCCATGAACCTGACATCTCTCCATTTATTTAGGTCTTTTAACATTTTTCTCAGAAATTGTTCTGTAGTTTTCAGTGCACAAATCTCACATTTTTTGTAGATTGATATCTAAGTATTGATTGAATGATGGCTATGTAAGTACTTTATAGTTCTTAATAATATTAGTAATGATAGTTTTGTTTCCATTTGTTCATTGCTACTATAGAGGAATACAATTGATTTTGTATTTTGATTTTCTATACTGCAATAAAACCCATTTATTAATAGTTTACCTCATTGGTGGAAGTGATAGGATTTTCTACATAGACAACTATGTTGTTTATAAAGACTATTTTACTTCACTTTCAATTTGTATGCTTTTTTTTTTTTTTTTGCATTTGCTTCATACAAAAGTGAATGGTAAGAATGGACATTTTTGCCTCACCGCTGATCTTAGAAGAAAGATTTTAGATCTTTCACCATTAAGAATGATGTTAGGGGTGAGCACAAGTGACTTATGCCTGTAATCCCAGCACTTTGAGAGACCAATCCAGGAGAATCTCTTGAGGCCAGGGGCTCCAGACCAGCCTGGGCAACATAGTGAGACCCTGTTTCTATTAAAAAAAAAATTAGCCAGGCATGGTGGTACACACTTGTAGTCCTAGCTACTCAGAAGTCTGAGATGGGAGGATCACTTGAGCCCAGGAATTGGAGGCTGCAGTGAGCCATGATCATACCACTGCACACTAGCCTGGGCGGTAGAGTGAGACTCTGTCTCTAAAATAAATACAAAAGAATTATGTTAGCTGTAGGTTTTTGTAGATGCCCTTTATCAGGTTGAAGAAACTCCCTTCTAGTCCTAGTTTGCTAGAAGTTTTTTATCAAAAATTGGTGTTGGATTTTTGTCAAATGCTGTTTCTGCATCTATTGTGATGATCATGTAAGTTTCTTAAATTAGTCAATATAGTGAATTAATACTGATTGATTTTTTAATGTTATACCAACCTTGCTTTCCTGAGATAAACTCCATTTGATTATGAAGCAATACACTTTTTATATTTTGCTGGATTTGATTTGTTAAAATCTGTTAGGAATTTTCTCATCTATGTTTATGAGTGATACAGGTTCATGTTTTATTTTTCCTTCTAAAGTATTTATCTGGTATTGGTATTAGAGTAATGCTGGCCTCTTAGTATGAGTTGGGAGGCATTCCCTCCTCTTTAATTTTTTTGAAAAGTTGGCACAGAATTGCTATTATTTCTTCCTTAAATTTTTGGTGGGATGCCCCAGTCAAAGCATCTGGGCCTGTGGTATATTTTTGGTGAAAGATTTTTAACTATAAAATCAGTTTCTTGTAGTTATAAGACATTCAGATTATGTCTTTTTTTTTCTTGAATGAGCTTTGGCACTTTGAGTCTTTCAAAGTGTTTGTCCATTTAATCTAAGTTGCAGAATGTTTTGGCATAAGCTTGTTGAAAATATTCCCTTATTATCTTTCAATATCTGTAGCTATGTCTCCTTTCTAATTCCTGATATTGATAATTGTGTCTTCTTTTCCAGATCAATCTGCCTGGAGGTTTATCCATTTTATTGTTCTTCTAAACGAACCATTTTTTTTTGTTGTTTTTTTGTTTTTTTAAATATTGGTTTTCTTTTTTCTCTTTCATTGGTGTTTAATCTTACATTATTTTCTTTTTGTGTATTAATTTCTGTTTAGTTTGCTCTTCTTTTTCTAGTTTCCTAAGGTGGAAAACTGAAGTTGTTGATTTTAATTCATTTTTTTCCAATATAGACATTTTATTATTTTTCATTTATTTATTTATTATTTTTTAAATTATACTTTAAGTTCTAGGGTACACGTGCACAACGTGCAGGTTTGATACACAGGTATACATGTGCCATGTTGGTGTGCTGCACCCATCAACTCTTCATTTATATTAGGTATTTCTCCTAATGCTATCCCTCCTCTCTCCCCCCACCCTATGACAGGCCCCGGGGTGTGATATTCCCCACCCTGTGTCCAAGTGATGCCATTGTTCAGTTCCCACCTATGGGTGAGAATATGTGGTGTTTGGTTTTCTGTCCTTGTGATAGTTTGCTGAGAATGATGGTTTCCAGTTTCATCCATGTCCCTGCAAAGGAAATGAACTCATCCTTCTTTGTAGCTACATAGTATTCTATGGTGTATATGTGCCACATTTTCTTAATCCAGTCTATCATTGATGGACATTTGGGTTGGTTCCAAGTTTTTGCTATTGTGAATAGTGCCGCAATAAACATACGTGTGCATGTGTCCTTATAGTAGCATGATTTATAACCCTTTGGGTATATACCCAGTAATGGGATGGCTGGGTCAAATGGTATTTCCAGTTCTAGATCCTTGAGGGATCGCCATACTGTCTTCCACAATGGTTGAACTAATTTACACTTCCACCAGTAGTGTAAAAGCATTCCTATTTCTGCACATCCTCTCCAGCATCTGTTGTTTCCTGACTTTTTAATGCTTGCCATTCTACCTGGCATGAGATGGTATCTCATTGTGGTTTTGATTTGCATTTCTATGATGACCAGTGATGATGAGCATTTTTTCATGTGTCTGTTGGCCACATAGATGTCTTCTTTTGAGAAATGTCTGTTCATATCCTTTGCCCACTTTTTGATGAGGTTGTTTTTTTCTCGTAAATTTGTTTGAGTTCTTTGTAGATTCTGGGTATTAGCCCTTTGTCAGATGGGTAGATTGCAAAAAGTTTCTCCCATTCTTTAGGCTGCCTGTTCACTCTGATGGTAGTTTCTTTTGCTGTGCAGAAGCTCTTTAGTTTAATTAGGTCCCATTTGTCTATTCCAATATAGACATTTTAATGCAATAAATTTACTTCTGAGCACTGTTGTGGCTGTATCTCACAAATATTTACATATTGCATTTTCATTTTTATTTGGTTCCACATACTTTCTACTTTTGATTTCTTCTTTGACCCACACTTATTTTGAAGTATGCTGTTTTGTTTTGAAATATTTGAGAAATTTTCAGATTATCTTTCTGTTTGGTTTCTAATTTAATTCCATTGAGATCAGAGAACAAATCTGACTTCTTTTAAATGTATTGAGATTTATGTTATGGCTCAGACTGTGGTTATCTCTGTAAATTTTCTATGTACACTTGAAACTTTATTCCACTTTTGTGTTTGGAATGTCTTATAAATGTCAATTAGGTCAAACTGGTTGTTTGCATCATTCAAGTTTTCTATGTCTTTACATATATGCACTTATCAGAACTCTTCTGAATACTTGAGGGAGACCCTCTTAGGTTCCTGGAATTTCTCTCTCTCTCTCTCTCTCTGTGGGCAGCTTTCTCCTGCTGATATTCTGCCCTTTAAACTCTAGTTGCCTTGGCTTTCCCATTCTTCTAGCGACAATTCCTCAACTCAGGGAGACTGCTGGGCTTCACCTGGGCTCACCATTTGGACATCACAGCTTGGAAACTGTATTAAGCTGGGCCAATCAAATGGCTCACTCTTTGTAATCCCATCACTTTGGGATTACAGTTCTTCATTGCTTGATGTCTAGTGTTTAAAAACTGTTATGTCATCTATTTTGTTTTTTAACTTTGAACAGAGAGCTAATCCCGTCTTTGTTACTCTAACTTGGTTCCAAGTAGGAGACTTTCAATTATGATTTTAACACATAGTTTAACAGATTTGTGTAAACCAGTTTGTCTTAAAATTAACCTTGTAATCTTAACCTTTGTATCTTTATTAAATCCATTTAACTTATAGACTTCATTGTCATCATGGAAGAGTACTGTGCAGTCCTTCAGGTTACTTTCTTTTGAGCTCTCTCTCTCTCTCTCTCTCTCTCTCTGTCTCTCTGTCTCAGACATCCATATATTCTACCTCTCTTTCCTTCAGGCTTCTGAGAGTTGGAGTGGGATTTTTCATTTACAACTTTATGCCCAGCAAAAGGGAAGTCTTTAATATGTTCAAGGCCAAGGATTATAATAAGCATATGGTTGTTAGACAGCAGCTTTCTTTGGTTATCTACTGGTAGCACTCAGGGCTTCTTATGCCTCTTGGATTAAAATAAAGCCGGCCATATTTTGGTGAGACAGAGCCCTGTTCACAGCAGCTATGCCTTTTCATTTCCTCTGCCTTTAAGGAACACATGTTCCCATTTCCAAGCATCTTCTGATGTTTGGTATCATTCAGGTATCTCCTGGAATGGATAATGTATAAGTGATGAGGCTACATTGCCCTGGTTTGCCTATGCTCATTCTCTTCTCACATATGTGGAATATGGAAAATGAGTCATGAATGCAATTCACATGTCTCGTACTCTTCTCATAAAACAGAAATCTTCATGGATACATAATGGCAATGGTAAACATTCTTTCATTCTAATTTCTGATTGACTCTGGAAGTCAAATTCTTATAAAGATTAAATTTCTCCTATGAATTCCCTTTATTCATTAACACAAGTCAATTACATTCACTTGTGTGTGTGTGTGTGTTTTCCCTCTCCCTTACATTCTTCCAATCTACTCTTAAGATCTGTGTGAATTCTATTCTCTTAATTTTCTTCCTTTTCTGTCTGAATCCCTGACATTGAGATATTTCTTGTGTTTTGGTCACCTTTTCTCACATAGGATTGTACTAGCAAATTGTCTTGTTAACCCTTTCCTGCTTCTCTTTATATATTCCCTTTTGCTGTTTCCTTCTCATTTGTTGCTAGCAGCTTGCTAACCATTACCACCACCTCCCATTTTAAATTTAGTCTTATAGCTGGTATTTCATTCCAAGTGATCATAAGTTAAAAACTAAAGCCAATTTTTTTTATTTAATAAAGAGGATTTTTTTAAGGATTCATAAAGCTCATCAACTCATAAATAGGAGGCTATCTTAGTCATCTTTGATGACCAGCTGCAATATTTTAAGAGTACTCCATATTGATTAAGAAGGTATTAAAAATGAAGTCATTGGTTGTGTGCTAATGGCAGGTATATAAAGCCATATTGAACTCAACACTAGATTAAAATATTTGATGAGCCCCAATTACCTTTCATTGGTTTAATGTGAAGTAGTATTTTTTACTGCTTCATATTTCTTTTATTTATTTTTTATTTTAGAGACAAGGCTTCACTTTGTCACCCAGGCTAGAATGAAGTGGTGCACTCATAGCTCACTGCAACCTTGAACTCCTGGTCTCAGGCAATCTTCCCACCTCTGTCTCCCAAAGTGCTGGGACTATAGGCATGGGCCACCATGCCTGGCCTGCCGTATTCCTAATGCAACAAGTTCTAGCAAACTGGCCCATCAGTAGTGGCATAGATATACAGTTAAATTTAGCTGATGTTGAATAAGTTACTTCTATGTAGAAATAGCATATTATGTATTTCAGAGCATACAAAGGTGAGCAAAACTTAATCTTGCCTTCAGTGAATTTAATTCAAACTAATAGGGAAACAAACATGTACATAGATCATAATAATAGCTAACATTGAACACCAATTATGTTCAAGGTGCTGGTTTAAGCACTTACATGTATTTTCCACTCTAATCCACATAACAATCCTATGAGGTAAATGCTAGTATTTTATCTGTATTTCATATGAGAAAGTTGAGCTATGAAGAGGTTAAGTGCCCAAATTAAGGTCACAGAGCTAGAAAGCCAGTGGAGTTTTTTGAATAGAAGAGTGATATAATCAGGACCTAACTTTAGGATAGATATTCTGGTAGCAGTGCTTAGATTGAATAGAAACAAGAATTTGGAAACAGGGACACCATTGCTATTAGTCATCCATATTGAAATAATCCATTAATTCCCAAATTATAGTGGTAGTAGTGGAAATGGAAGGGGACCATATAGACTTGTAGAGATTATAAAGACAGGATTCACAGAATTTGTCAAGTAATGCCGACATTCAATACATCAGTAAAAGTGTTGCTGTATTAAGTGGTTTAGAATAGAGATAACTTTGAGATTTTAATAGTGGTGTTGGCAAAATAATGATGCTATTAAAGAATTGGGAATAGAAAATAATGTAGGTTAGCGATAACTTCAGTTGGGATGTTTAGAGATGTCCAAAGGCAACTGGGCTGTGGGATAGGAATCTGAGTGATGGGTCAGAGATAGTTTGATTTAGGGATCATCCATGGTAGAAAGAGATTAAGTGGTTTTTCTCAGAGGGAGAGAATAGAAAAATGCCTCTTATAAACAGGGAAAGAAGACACTTGTGACATGACATCATAATAAAGTTTAGAGAACTGATTAACAGTAATTATGACTCATAGCAAATTAAATTATTTCTAAATGTACCGACTCCCACCCTTCATCTCTTGCATTTGAACATTTATAAAGTAATTTTAGTCTGTTTGCACTGAATCTGATTATTCAGGGTATTGACAGTTAACCTTACATCAGTTTCTACCATGAGTTATGTGGGTTTAGAAAGTTGTACCAAAATGTACGAACCTAGTTCTTTTAACAATCACACTTGAAAGAAACCTTGGGAGTTGCATTTGTCAAGCAGCTAGGAAAACCATTCATGCATACCCCACATCCAAAGCTCCTTCGGCAGCCCAAACATAAAGAACTGAAAGGTCATTCTTCTTCCTGCAATGTGATGGCTTGTTGACGTATTTTGACACAACAGTACAATGCTGAAAGGGTCTGACCTTCCTGCAACACTGAGGGACTCAGGTTTGGTCAGGATACCTGACATTCATTGCATTTCTCTCCTTGCCTTCCTTCTCCTTCACAGATAAACACACTCCTCAAACACAAAATGCTGCCCTCAGCACAGAAATATTAAATAATTTAAATAGATATAAATGATTGCTTTTTACATTTCTCTTGCCTCTTTTCTTTCCAGTTACCATGAAGCTGAAACCCTTACTTGGAACTATTAATGCTTTTAATTAAAAAATAAAATTAGTTTTTCAAAATAACAAATGTGAATGGAGATTGTTAATAGCTGGAAAGAGAAAAACTAAACAAATGAGGAGGTCTGTATGCTATCTTATGTTTTATAGTCTATCTTTTTGATAGAAATCAATTTATTGGAATTCAGAAGTTTGAGGATTACTTCTGAAGTGCAAGATTAATGTACATAAAGGTAAACTGTAGATAAATTGATTATCTCTTGTGTACATAATGTGTTAAAAGGTTGAAGAGTTAGTTGGAGGCAAGAGAACTATCATGAGGATTTTCTGCCGTGTATAAATTGATGTTCTATGTTAGATTAAGATTTATCTACTGTGAAGCAGGGCTTTGACTGGTTATCCATATTATTTTTTAATTTAGTATATCATGGTGGCATGGAGATAGGAAGAAAAATGTGTACTATTAATGAATTTCTATAAATATAAAAGTAGTAACCTAAGTGCTTTTTAAAAAATACTCTTTTTAATGAGAAGCAGCTATTCAGGAAGATTTTCATGCTGTCTCCACAGCTAGTAAATATAAAATAAGTGCAATAATATTCTCCGAGCATTTAGATTGCACTTTGCAAAGTGTGGAAAGTTTACATATTTGTCATAATATTGGAAAAAGGAGTATTCAAGTATTTCAGTGGTATTGTTTCCAAATGTGATAACTGTCTACTAAATGAAATTAAGATACTTTTGTCCAAGGTAAATATTTTAATGGCATACCCAAAATTAGGAGTGAAATTTTGAAGTATTTGTTTTAACCCTTCACCTGTTTTACTCATATCACTGCACTTTTCAGTAACCCCTATTCCTATTTTCTCTTCCTATTTTCTCCACCATTTCAAATGGTGTCATGTCACTGGGAACTAATGGCCTCTACCAGCTGAGCACATTCAGCTTCTGTCTACATTACCACTCAGCTTCAGTTCCAATTTTCTGGTATTCCTCATTCAGATCAGACCTCTTAGATTGTGTGCTATGAGAACTGACAGCCCCCCATCCTGCTCTGCTTGCCCAGGGCCTAGTCCCACACACTCCACTGTGCCAAGCGTGGCCACCCCCACACACCTTTCTGTTCAGGATTTTGTGTAACTTTTAATTGACATTTATGTCTGACATTGTAGATGTACTTCTCATTGTAGAACCTTTATCTACATAGGAATAGTTGAAAACTGCTTTTCACTTAACTATTACATGGATTAATGTTACTTAACAATGACAGGTTTCCCTGCTGAAACTCAAGTGGGCAGATAGTTTCTTGTTTCTAACCATTCTCCATCTAACATTGCAACCCACCACTCAGCACTATTCTCACTAATTGCTTGAGTATACAGCAAATCCATTTGAAATGACAGAGAGGGTGTTAAGTCCTGAGTACAGCATAAACTGTAGTAGAGCCCAGTATAAGACATTTTTTTTCTATATATGAAACAATCTTTTTAACGGGATTTGTTAGCAACTTGATGTCTATACATATCTTTCCTCTAAATTCACCTCTAGCTACACAGACATAAATTTACCCAGTTGTTTCTAATATAATGGCATTCTATATATATCTTTCCCTCCGAAAGCACAAAACAAAGTTCTGTTGTTTTGCCAGGTTCCTGGCCTTCTTTTATAGATTCTTAGTAAAATTTCTTACATTGTGGTGAGAAAAAAATACATTCTATCAATTATTTTAGAAAGCAATAATTCATTATAGTTGATCATAAATGTCAGGAAGCAAAGACCCAGCTGAAGCATTTTTGTCACTAATCATGCTGTTTTTCTTCTAATTAGTTAATTTACATTTTACAAATTAAGGGTAAAATTCAGACAGAAGATAACATCATAGCTTTAACTGACCCATATTTGTATCTGCCAAATTTAAGTTAATTAGAAATGTAGATGCTGTTTGTTTTATCTGTCAGAAAAGCTCATCTTTTTTCTTAAAAAAAAAAAAAAGGAGACACATTTTTTCCCCCTCAGCATTTATCATCTAAATAATAGTCTTGCCAAGATGGCAGCCTCATAATAAACTCTTTTCAGTGGAGTGATGGGTAATGAAGCTTGCTTGTGAAGGCAGCGAAAAATGTTGTCTGGCCAAATGCATGAATATGATGGCTAGAGAATCAGTGGACTTTCTCAGTCATCAATCTTTTTAGTAGCCTCTTATACATCTGAATATTTTGATAGATGATCTAATAATTGAGTTATCTATCTTTCTAACTATCAGAGTTGCATAAAAATTATTCTCACATGCTACTGAATATTAAATATATTAGGCATCCAGTAAATTTTTCATAAAAGGGCCAAAAGGTGAAACATTTTTGTTATTCTATAAATACCTCTTAATATATTGAGTGTTGAGCCCTCTGACATATCCAACTCTTAACTCTTTCTGTGAGAAGTAGGTATATATTTTAAAAAGAGAACATACCTATTATAAGTAGGACACATAATACTTTGGCTGGTAAAAAGTAGACCCTGGTACATGTGTAGATACAACTCAGTATCGTAAGATGGAATACACTTGTTGGTCTAACACCAGCGACACATTTAATATGACACAAATTTTCCATACAAGAAGCACAGATTATATGCATGCTAAGAATTACTGTATGACTTTGGTGTCTCCTTGATTTTGAGAGGAAGATGATCCTACCAAAAGGAAAAACAAAGCTCCCAAATATTCTTATAATACGCAGGTAGTTCTTTCCCCTCATATGGCTTTGTATGTGGAGGGAGGGATTGTTTTTGTTTTTTTGTTTTTTGTCATGCATCACTCTATTAAAAGCTTATCAACAAGTGTGCTTCACTGGAATTGAAAAAGTGACAAGGAAAATTGGCAGGAAACAGATGACTTAGAAGTGGGCTTCTCCCACCCCCCCAACCATTTACAGTTCTTCAAGGTGACCTTACAGTGATGACTTCCCAGTAACCAACATTAAAATAGTTCTGCCCTGGAAGAGCAGACATTTGTTTGCGGGTCTGAAGGGTTACCAATCCTCTGCATCTTGAAAGGCACTCAAATGAGCAGGGCCTTGTAAATTGGATTTCTATTAGCCAGCCCTGATGATAGCTCTTCATCAGAGGAATGGGAGGAAGTGCTATCGATAGCTCCACCTCTAAATATCTTTGCTTTTTTTTTCTTCCTTTTTTTTTTTTTTTTAAATGCCACCCTTTTTTTTGGTCTCTCTCATCCAAAATGGTAATGAATGCTAAAATCACCAGAAATAATTGCCTTTAAGGTTTTAAATAGCCTTAAAATGTGAACAATTTTTTTTTTTCTGAAGATGAAGTGTTGCCCTGTCACCAGACTGGAGTGCAGTGGCACAATCTCAGCTCACTGCAACGTGCACCTCCCAGGTACAAGCAATTCCCCTGCCTCAGCCTCCCGAGTAGCTGGGACTACAGGCACGTGCCACCACGTCTGGCTAATTTTTTCTATTTTAGTAGAGACGGGGTTTCACCATGTTAGCCAGGATGATCTCAATCTCCTGACCTCAGGTGATCCTCCTACCTCAGCCTCCCAAAGTGCTGGGATAACAGGTGTGAGCTACCACGCCTAGCCAAACAACTATTTTTTAATGCTTTTCAACTGGAAAAGCAATTGGAATGGAAATCACCAACACAGTGGCCAGAAACAAAAATGACAAAAATGTCTTAAACCTTGTTTTCTATTTAATTCCTAACAATGATTTCATTTTACAGTTGTGCTATTTATAAAATTTGAGATAATAGACTTTTTTCTCTTTATTTTTCTGGATTGAAAATAATAATTCAGGACAGTACCAATTGTGGAAATGTCTCTGTGGGTTACACTGAGGAACTAGTACTTTCTAGTAGGTGGATCTTTTCTTGGTTTCGAGAATCTCCATAATTTGTGGTTGGAAAAAATGATATTGTAAGAGCTATAACTGAGAATTTTAAACTCTTAGATATCTATTTAAAATTATACATTTAAAACCATCTGAAATGTCCATATTGGGGAGGTTTTAGGGGAGGGAATAAATAGTCTTTTCTTAATCAAAGTAGCAAACATCTGTGTTCTTTCTAGCCCGTCTTTTGATTAGCATGGCCTCATCCATCACTGGTCTTTGATATGAACACCAAGAAGTCATGTCCTTTTGTTTTAAATGATAAATATGCCTTTGTCATGAATACTCATAGGCAACCCAGGATTTACATCTGAATTGTCAAAGTGTAACTGCCCAGCTCCTGTGATGAGTGACATTATTAGTGAAATAAAGAAGTTTTTAATTTGTCATGGATAGGCCTTAGATGGTGACATTATGAGACTGTGTGGGTTGTGGTGCTAGAAAAAGTTGTCCTTCCCCCACTATTTTTCTAAGATTTGTCATTTATCAACAAGAGGCAATCTGCCGCAGGAGGTTCTCTGTGAACATTTTTACTTTAGTGCCATTAGTCCGTCTCTTTAGGTTTCATTATTTAGGCTAGGTGACTGGTAGTTCTTATCAAAACTAATGCTATTTGAAGTACCCAGGCTCCTGTTGGTCAAACAACCAGCATCATGATTTGTTCTGTCAAGTTATTATTATCAAAGACAGTGTTTTTTTAAACTTTAGCTTTATTTCAAGGTCTGTGTCAATTATATTTTCTAAATACATTTCTTTGACATCTTTGTTCCCACTAACCCACGTCTACTCACATATATTTATGTATGTGCTATTTATATAAATACATTGACCTATTCATATCTACCTATATAATTTCATGTTAATCATCAAAACCCTCAGGGTGTCCAATTTAACTGTTATATTTGACTCCTCAACTAAGAAATTAGGACCATTAAAATTAAAAATATTGTGAAGTCTTGATCTTCACTTGTCTGCAATTTAATAGATTACAGCTTTCATATATTTGCTTTATTTGTTCCTACGCTGTTAATAGACAAATAGTTTGATAATTTTAAAGTTTCTTGTGATAAATGTTTCATGTTGGTAATAAGTAGTTTATCCTAATTTTATGTATAAAAAGTACCTTGTGAAGATTTGGTATTTTAACAAGTAACTTTTAACAGAAATTGCATTACCTTCTACATGATTTGTCTTTATAATTTCAATACAACTGTTTTAAAAGTAGGCAGAGTAAGAGTGTTCAATCTCTTTTTCAACTGAATTGACCGGTGAATTAACCAAAACAACCTTTAATTTAGAATGTTGGGAATTTACATGAAAGTTAAGCTGCATATTTTAGTTTGATTTAACATCTCTCCATAAAAATCATTAAAATGGTTCCATCAGTATAAAAAGCCTCACTTAAATTATATTTTATTTCAGGTCATATCCCTCACCTAACAAATGTATTAATCTTGGGTTTTCTGTTTTGATTGTTTCAAAACTAAACTTTAGCACTCATTTTTTGAACAATATTTCTTGAATGCCAAAAATATATATTTTAAGGCAAAAAAAAAATACATGATTAACCCTTATTATCAGGCTTGCTCTTCTAATTTTTTTTAATTTTTAGTATTTCCTAAATCACCTGTTTCATAGAAAATGAAGTCTTGTTCATATTTGTTTCCTAAAAGAAAACAAACTCCTGGCAACTCTAAAGCCCAACCCCTTACATTAATTGAGATTTTTGTACTGTAATGTAAGTGTCTGAGTGTTTGAGACCCTAAGGCTTTCACCCAACTTAAAGACAATGATGCCAGTGAGCTTCTGTCCAGAGTTAATCAGCTGCAGAATTTGTAAACTGCACATGTGTCAAAGTTGAAAATGTTAGCCCTCTAATAGAAGCTTGAAAAGGTTAGATCTGATAAAAGCCATCAGCAGTTAAAGAAAGTGATTTATGGGAATGTAATGACACAAAATGCCTCATTTATCACTCATATATAGATAGGTTAAGGTTCCTGTGTCATACTTTTAAAAACTTGACCACTTCGGATTGTCAAAATAGGTACTTAATTGCCCTTCATCCTTTTCATTTTGAATTTATTTCATTTGAAATTGGTAATTTCATCTACGATTACTTTACTGTCATTCATGTCATCTGGTTCCATTTAAAGTCATTCATATTTGAGATTTTCAAAAACTGCATCACTGATCTTTTTGAAGTTTTATTAGCTAAAGCTGTTGCAAAGAAAGATTAAGCCAGTGTTATATATGCTAATTTACACTTTTATGTAACACAAATACCATGGAGATATGTTCAAGTTTCATTTTCTCTTTCCTAACACTTGTAATTTTCATCAGCATTTTATAATCCTCTGAATATTCTATATATCTCTCTTAAAAAGTGCACCACAAGATGTTAAAAGACAGAGCCATCAATTGGTTTACCATCCTAATAACTCAACTTAATATTTAAGCTCCACACAAATTAAATTTAATGAAAACCTGCCTGTCTGGCTAAATGATCCCTAAAAATGGGGGCAAAAGCCAAAGTTAAGAGACATGCCAAATTGTATTTCTTTCCCAGGATCATTAAAAAACAATTCTCAATTATTTCTTATACATTCTAAGGAAGATATTTATAAACCTGGAATTTCTAAACATTTATTAGCTTATTTGATGTCATTTAGTTTATGCATAAATATCTTAATGCTATTAAATAAAAACTATTTTACAAACTGCAATACGTCAAAGTAGTATTATAAAACACAAAATTTTATGAATGATTATCACAGTTTTAGACTCCTTAATGTGACGGGTAGACTTGCTGAAGGGCTTCATGGAGGTCTTGCAGAACGTGAAGTAGGCAGAAGTGTCCCAGGACTTCTTTTGCCCCTCTATAGCCAAAAAATAAATTTGAGAAGTTTGGCAGGTTTCACTTTGTCAGCCCAATGCTGCACTTTCTTCAACAGTGACATTCCAAATTCAATTGAAAAAGAAGTCAGAACAGTTTCTTCAACAAGACAAAGGCATGAAAAAAATTTACAGGGAAAGGGAGGAACTGTACTAGGAAAAAAACTTAAGAGACATCCTAACCAAATGCAGTTGATCCTGTTTGTTGCACCTTGACTCCATCAGACTACAAAAAAAATCACATTTTTTAGATAGTCATTGAAAGTTGAATGTGAATTATTGTGAATTCTTAACACCTAGAAGTTATTAATTTTCTTAGGCATGACAATGCCATTGTGGCATTATGTATGAAATTGTGTCAAGAAGAAAATGTCCTTTTTTTGAAAAAAAGATACATACAAAAATATGTAAGGGTAGATTGAGTTGGTGTCTGAGATTTCCTCTAAATATTTCAATAAAATAAATATATAAGTTCATAGGGAAAGAAAGATTTAAAGAAGGATATAGAATCTGGAAGGTGGATATCTGAGGTGAGGGATCTCTCTGCTTTGTATACATTGAAATTGTTTGCAAAAAATAAAAAAAGTCAGGGGAATTATCTGAAAGTACCATTTTAAATATAAAATTATAACATCCTATATTTTCCAGTATTTTCTTATCACCAGTGTAAGTTTTTAAGTCATAAGATATAACCTAAACTTTTTTTAATCTCCAAAGTTTATTCAAAAAATCATCTAATTGGCCACTACCAAAGCCATTTACAATATTTTAACCCAGTAGCAAACCCAGTATTTTTTAAATAAAGAAAATGGGTAAGAAATTCTGACCATTTATTCAAAATATGACAGAAACTTATTAACATACTTCTTTGTGCTCTGAAAAGTGTTTAATTCCTAAATAGTAGCACAAATCATTTTTTTGTTTAAAATGATTGTTGATGTATAATTTCAGTCTTATGTTTCTGGCAAATGAATTAGAGAGTTTATAAATCTTATATTTTAAGCTTTGTTTTTTTATCACTGTTTACAAAAGCATTTTCTTGAGTTACAGATATAATTTCCCAACTTAAGGAATATTAAACTAAATGTATTTCTAGATGAATCTTTGTTCAGACATTTTATATACATATACACATTTAAATTAAAATCTTGATTTTTTTGTATGATTTTTAAAACCTGCATTTACTTGGCACTTTAAGCACATATGCAGTATTTTCATCTTTAAGCAACAACAAGAAAACCTGAAAATCTGAGACTCTCAGAATATACATTGATTTGGAGAAAACGTGTTCTTAATATGAATTTATCATTTACTCAACTTATATTAAAGGTTAGTTAGCCAAATGTATTGTATTTTTTTTTCCATACATACATTAAGACAATACAAGAAGAACCATTTCAGCTTAACCTTCCAGAGATTAATCATTTAGTTTGAAGGAGTTTTGTTGTTATTTTTTAAATCTGTGATTAGAAAAAATCATATGTGGTTATATAATCATAGGCATCAAAATTGTCTCAATCTATGAATCTTAGCAGTTTGCTCTTGTAACAACTATGAGGAAATGTATTAGAATGCCTTAATTACAGAGCAAGAAAAAGAGAAGGCACAGTCTTTTCGCATATGATCTTTCAATTGTTCGGCAAAGGATAAAGAAGGCATTCAAGCGTGGTTTCAAGAACTGTCAGCAATAAGAAAATGCAAGGTACTTTGTAGGGCCTTAAAGACCTTTCTGGAAAATAGATTTAATTAAAAAGTAAAATAGACTTTTCAAAGAAATCTTAAAAATGTTATAAAATTTCATGATGTTAATATATTAATAGGGGTATTGTCTTCTTATCCTAGATGAGAAAAAGTCATCCATGAAGCTATTATATTTGATTCATACAACAGTGCAGCTTATAAATATTTTTCTTTAGGTTTGATTTAAGAGTGAGAATTATAATGCATTGAAGTATGTAACAGTGTTAAAAGGCCTGCTCTTTTTGATTCATAGATGATGATTCAATCTCACCCGTAAAGTAGGAACATCTATAGTAGTCTTCCCCCTCCTAAAAGGAGTCCTTTTACCCAAATTAAAGTTTAAAATGATCAGAAATATCAGTGCATATGCTGTTTGTTTTAATTAACATGTTCATGTACACTTTGTTCATCCTTAGAACAATACTAATACTCTGTAATCGGGTATAAGAATTCCAGAGGCACTTTATTCCTCCCCTAGTTACTTTAACTTTTATAAACTTTTTTTTTTTTTAAAAAAAAGCTCATTTATTTTCCACTGAGTTCAGTCCTAAAGCTTAATTAACAGTATATCTCCAAGCTGAATTACAGCAGAGAAGGTTAACCTGACTCTGTGCTAAGTATCTGTTTATAAATAACCCAAGTTTGTTCTTCTAGAGCTTCAGAGCTTACATCGTCACCTCAGCCTGCCTAGCCTGTCTCAGGGTTTGGAGAGTCAGTCCGCTCTCATCCAAGCACACACACATCAGTATTTACTGGCTATTACCAGACACCAAATATATTCATGTTTAAATTGTCTTTGTTTTAGGATACTTCATTCAAAAACAAATCAGTCTCAGAAGGTTGTGTTTTTAAGTAATTACTCTTTCATTGAGAAACTGTTTCTGGGCCAGTGTTGCTATTTTTCCAACTAGTCAATGATCAATGTATTCACTGTTCAATGTAAATAAATAAATAAGGATTAATTTGGCAGTGTACTTAAAGGCCTTATTAAAATCTCCAGTGTCTAGACTTCCATTTAAAATGACACTAGTGAACAATAGATACATAGTACAGGGACTTGTTTCCAGTTTAGCTCACACAGGGATGTAGCCACTAAAAATGTCTGCTCTATATTTCCATTAACTTGAGTTTCTCAGTTTAAATTATCATTCTGCAAAAGATACTGCAAACTACTTTGTTCCTAAATAGTCATTCAGTAGATTGAATAATACTTGAAGATTTGTTGCATTTTGACTGTAGGAAAAATAATGCCTCTGTGTGATAATGAGTATATGATTTGCATGTGTGTTGTATAATTTACAATATACATATGCATTCATATGTTATTCTTTCAATATGATGAATTATGTCAGTTTATTGCATATGTCTGCATGTACCTCATCTCTTAATTAAAGCATTAATCACTAAAATTACCAGAGATACATAGTTTAGTGTACTTGTAAAATTTAATGTTGATCTTTGCATAGTAATACACATATTATTTCTAATTGGTAGACTATACTAAGACATTTTAAGTAAGGATTTCCCTATTATTCTATCGTATCGGTTATTTTAAATATGCTTATCTTAATATATACTTACACTTTTTAACCATTTTAAATCATTTTTATTTGAGATTAATTTTCTAAATCACTAAAATTACCAAAGACATACATATGTGCATATATATGCATATTATGTGATCAACTTTAAAATTTAAAAACTATATATAGTCTTATTGTACTTTTAAAATTTAAAGTTGGTCTTTGCATATTCATACACATTATTTGTAATTGGTAGACTGTAAGACAAGTTAAGTGAAGATTCTATATTATGCTTCTATCATATCAAATTTATATATGTGATCTTAATATATACTTACCACACATTTTAATAATTGTGTTGTTTAATAATTTTTTTCCACTTGGGATTAATTATATTTGAGTTTAATTTCCCAGCATCTAATATTAATTCATTTGTAAGTAATAAACATTTGCTAATCATGCAGTTCAATCCTTTAAAAGTCCACAGCTGCAGAACAGAATTAAAAATTGTGATGCTTAGAGAGAACTATTTGGGAAAAAAGTTACCATCTGATCATAGGATTTAGTTGCTAAGAGTTTGGTGTTAAGAAGGAGGCACATGTAGCATCCTCCCCATTAGTTCATTTAACTTTTCTAAGAAAACAATTTTATTTGGTTACTCCTAAACAGTTTCTATAACTGTCCCCATTATCTACCTTCTTAGCCCAAGACCTTGCTCCAAGGCTTCTCTGAGAAGGTAGAGAACTCCCACATATAACTTCTTTAAACCACCCCCATTTCTGTCTCTGTTTTTGCTGATTCTCTCCACTTGTCTCAAATGAAGGTGGCTTCTTATTATACTTCTTCCTTTCCTCAGTTTTCCCTCTTCCTTAGAATTGCATGGTTTGCCCCGTGCTTTGAAAATCTCCCTTGATTTACACCCTACAGCGACTGACTTACTCCCCTCTTCCCATTGTTGTCCAGTATCTTGATATTCTTTCATGCTGGTGACCTCTACTCCCCAACCCACTTAGTGGAAGAACTTGACATTCTCTCATGTTTGTTTCAAAGCCACATAGGCATGTGTCTACGAGATGCTGCTTTGATAATGAGTTGGTTATACTCCTGCATCCTACTCAATTGCATAAACATTCTCTAATTCCTAATGGAAAGGCTGAAGAACCTTAAGCCTACTCACTTGGACCTGCTGTTGATGAGTGCCTGGGATGCTGAGTTATTTCAGGGCTCTCTGCTGTTAATGTTCTAGCAGTATTACCCATCCAGATCTCTTTAAAATCTTGGTAAATAATGGCTGTCCATTACCTGCAGAGGAAAGTCAGGCCTCTTGTCTTGAAGTACGTTTAAGGTCTTCCACAATCTGACCTCCTCCTTTCCAGCCATATCCCAAGATGTTACTCAATACACTTCCCTACTTCTAGCCAAACAAATATGCCTCACACCCTTTTTAATCATTTAAAAATGCTTCACACTGGCCGGGCACAGTGACTTATGTCTGTAATCCCAGCACTTCGGGAGGCCGAGGCGAGCAGATCACCTGAGGTCAGGAGTTCAAGACCAGCCTGACCAACATGGTGAAACCCCGTCTCTACTAAAAATACAAAAATTAGCCAGGCGTGGTGGCACACGCCTGTAATCCCAGCTACTTGGGAGGCTGAGGCAGAAGAATTGCTTGAACCCGGGAGGCAGAGGTTGCAGTGAGCTGAGATTGCACCACTGCACTCCAGCCTACGCAACAGAGTGAGACCCGATCTCAAAAAAAAAAAAAAAAAAAATTGCTTCACACTGCCCTTTTGCATGCCTTTGCTCCTGCAGGTTCCAATACCTGGATCGTTCCTATTTTTGCCTTTTATATCTGACCTCCCCTTCTGCTAAATTATTCAAATGAAGTGATTCATCTAGAATCTAGACTATAGGTAACAAATATTGCATTTGAGGCTAAAGTTATGTTAGGAGCATTTGGAAAATATTAACTAATCTGCATGTTGCCAGAGTGTGCCACCATAATGTGAAATGATAAAGAACTAGACCAGGAGGTTTCGTTTGTGTGTGCCATTGCTGTGACAGGGACTACATGGAGTACTACCTCAAGAATTATGAGGCTTTTGTGGACAGCTGACTTCTGCTAGCTCCCTTTTCTCTGTCTCTCATATCCTGTCTCACTAATAGTCTGGGTCAATTAGTTACTATCCAGCTAGTTACTATCCAGTTAATGACTCTTCATCCTTATTAGGCAGTTATGGGATCAGATCACTGTACCAGCTGTTGGGCAACCTTCGGCTGCTTATGAGTCAGAGGACAATCACTTAATCAGTTGGTTGTATCCCAAGAATGTAAAGTATTTTAACCCAAATAAGAATACTCATATACAGGGAAATGCCTGGAGCTGCTTTTTGTTTAGAAAAGACATCAGGGTGTGGGAGGTACATAGGGTGTCCTAGATAGTCACATAAACTCATACTTATTAATAAAGATAATATTGTTCAAGACTATATTTATGACCAAAATCACCAGGTCAGAACTCACCTTTACTTGACCTGTCCGCAACATTTGACAAAGGTTACTGATGACTCCTTGAAACTTGACTTTATTTGGTTTATAGAGTACCACACCTTTTGCTTTTCTCCCAGTCTTAGTAGCCATTCCTTCTCAATCTCCATTCATGCTTCCTTCTCTTCTAACTGTTCTCTTTATGTTGGAGTGTCCCAGACCTCAACATTTCATCCTCTTCTCTATTTTTTTGCTTGGTGATTTCATCTAGTTTTATACCATCTGTGTGCTAATACTTCCCAAAGCTATGGGTCTATACTGAACCTCTCCCTGAACTTCAGGACCCATATATCCAGCTGCCCATTCAACACCTCTGCTTGAATATATGGCAGATATCTCAAATTCAGCGTAGCCATATCTGAATTCCAGATGTCCTTAAATGTTTTTCCCATCTCAGTTTTGACAATTCTGTCTTTCCGTTTGCTTAGATGAACTACCTTGGAATCATTCTTGTTTCTCTGCCTCATATGCCACTTCTTGCAGTGGTTCCCTATGACCCAGAGTAAGAGCCAAAACCAGCCTTCATGGCCCTAGATCGTTCTGCCCCAGTTATTGTTCTGACCTCATCTCCTACCACACACTCCCCGCTTACCCACTCTGCAACAGCCATTCTGGCCTCTTTGCTCTTCCTCAAACTTGTCAAGTACGTTGTTGCCCCAGGCCTTTTGTGCTGACTCCCTGTTACATGAAGCACTGTCCTCAGGTACATACGTAGCTCACTGTCCAAAGTCAGACACATCACCACCTTCTCAGACCTAATCTGACCCTCCCTAACAGCCTACAGCTTTCTTTTTTGTTTCATGTTTCTCCATAATCCTTACCTTCTAACATGATCTGTAATATCCCTCTGTTTTGTTTGCCCCACTAGAATAAAAGTTTCACAAGGACAGAGATTTTTGTCTCTTTTGTTTACCCCTGTATCACTAGGATTAAAATATTAAGAGCCTATTATGTGCCAGGCACTGAATGGTTTATTTTGAATAGGCATAATGTATTTTTAAAATGTAAATATCATGGACCAATGTTAATAGCACAAACTGCTAATGTTACAACATTTGCTGTTCCCAAAGTTTCTGAGACTTGGAAGGAATGTTACAAATCTAATATATATGCCATGGAAAATAAACAATCATCAGTCTTTGAGTTTTGCAGTTTCAAGAAAACAAGACTGGGTGCAATGGCTCATGCCTATAATCCCAACACTTTGGGAGGCCAAGGTGGGAAGTTGAATTGCAGCCAGGGGTTTGAGACCAGCTGGGCAACATAGCATGACCCTGTTGCAACAACAAAAAACAAAAACAAATTTAAAAAGCCAGGCATAGTGGCATGTGCCTGTAGTTCCAGCTAGTTGGGAGGCTGAGGTGGAAAGATCCCTTAAGCCCAGTAGTTTGAGCATACAGTGGACGGTGAGGATAACCCTGTACTGAAGCCTAGGCAATAGAGTGAAACCCTGTCTCTAAATGCAAAACAAAACAAAACAACAAACAAAGAAAAGACAGCCTGTCCCCTCTCTCCCTCGCTTTGGTTTTACTGAGAAGCCCACTGCAATTTCTGAGAGAAATAATACCAACTTAAAGAAAAATTATTGGTATTGTTTTATATGTTATCAGTATGTTTGGAGATGGTGTTACAATATACTTATAAAGCCATTTATAGGAAATGCACACTGTGACACGTATTTTAACCATTACTGGCAAGTATCGAACTTCGAAATTAATTATGCAAATATTCCAAATGTTAGCAAGTTTAAAGTAAAGCATGAGATGATGTCTTGGATCCAACTGAAAATAAGTATGTATTCTCCTATTACCATTTTGATTACTGAAAATTGTACAAAAACCATGTTATTGAATTTAAAAGATCCATAGTGTTGGCCATCTTTGCACATATCACATCCAAAAAATTTGAAAAATTAGTATTCTGAATGAAATATACAAAGTTTTATTCTTTTTTTAAACTCTGATTGAATATGTATCTAAAATGTCATATTTACTACAAGAATCCACATTACTTAGCAAAAACAACAAATTTATTTTGTACTGGAAAAGGGCTTGCTTGGGTTAAAGTTTCACTGAATATGGTTTGTTGAAAATGCTCTCCAAACAAAAGTTGGGGGGTCGAATAATTTTGGAAAATGTTGCCTACTACATTAGAATATTAAAGGCTCTGAGGAATTCTGTGTCGAGGAAACATGTTTATCATTGTTTAACCCTACATTTCTTAAACTTATTTGATGAAGGACCTCTTTTTTGCATCTAATACCTGTGTCCCCTTTGGAATGCCCTCCTGGACTCTCTTGTGTGGACGATAATCAAATCAGTGGTGGGATATGAGTGAGGTAGATGTGGGGAGTGGGGAGTACCACTTTTAAGCTACGTAAGAGGAGATAGTAAATATACTTGGGCATCCTGACTAACCATACCTGTCATAACTGAAAAGCCCAAATGACATCACCTTAGATCCAAGATTATGCAGGGACCAGACAGACAACAGAAAGGAGTGGAAACTGTGGTGATACTGAGAGATGGTAGTACTACGTGAAACAGCCCTTCTCAGCTCAGCTCATGTGGCTATGGAGATATAAAGGGCCCACTATGGCCAAATCTCGTAATTCTTCAAATCATGCTGAATATCAAAATTTTTATGGGCTGGGCGCCGTGGCTCATGCCTATAATCCCAGCACTTTGGGAGGCCGAGGCAGGCGGATCACCTGAGGTCAGGAGTTTGAGACCAGCCTGACCAACACGGAGAAACCCCATCTCCCGTAAAAATACAAAAATCAGCCGGACATGGTGGTGCATGCCTGTAATCCCGGTTACTCTGGAGGCTGAGGCAGGAGAATCGCTTGAACCCAGGAGGCGGAGGTTGCGGTGAGCTGAGATCGCACCATTGCTCTCCAGCCTGGGCAACAAGAGCGAGACTCCATCTCAAAAAAAAAAAAAAATTATGTTTGCTCTCCTGCATTTCAATTTTTTATTTTTATTTTTATTTATTTTGAGACAAGGTCTCACTCTCTCACTCAGGCTAAAGTGCAGTGGCACAATCATGGCTCACTGCAGCCTCTAGCTCCTTCCTACCTCAACATGCCAAGTAGCTAAGAATATAGGTGTGGACCACCACACCCAGCTTTTTTAAAGAATTTACTGTGATGGCCTGGGCTCTCTCCTACACTTTAAATAGTGACAATTAATTCTGTAGTTTCAGGGCACTGAAACAAAATATATCCCAGAACCACCCTGATGCATGACCTCTACTTTATGAGGAATTGGTACAGCAGCATAAAAAGGAGAGGCATATGGGGTAACCAGTGCACTCCTGCCAAATAATCAAACTCTGGTAGAAACAAAACAACTTCACCTTCCATATTTTCCAGACTGGAGTATTTCCAACTAGTTGTAAGTGTTTAAGTCTGAAAAACTTCAAAGACCAGTTGACATCATTGTCTTCATCAAATAATTATAATGACAATTTAATATTTGAAAAGCTTTTTTTTTTTTTTTTTTTAGTTTACAAAGTACTAGCATTGAAAAATAAAATGATGCTCTAGGGGTCCTAGTTTCCTAGGGCTGTCATAACAGAATACTACACAGACTGGGTGGCTTACAGGACGGAAATTTATTTTCTCACAGTTCTGGAGGCTGGAAGGCTGACATCAAAGTGTCAGCAGGGCTGGTTCTTTCTGAGTGTCATAAGGAGAGGATTTGTCCTTAGCTTGTAGAAGGGCTTCTTCTTCCTGTGTCTTCACATCATCTTTCCTCTGTAATATCTGTGTCCAAGTTAATCATTTAACTTGTGTCCAAGTTAATCCTCTTCTTGTAAGTACATCAGTCATTCAATTAGGGACACCCTAATGACCTCATTTTAACTTAATTTCCTCTGTAAAGACCCTGTCCCCAAATACAGTCACATTTTCAAGTGCTGGAATTTAGGGCTTCAACTTACAAAGTTTTTGGGAGGTACATAACACTAGGAAAGAACTTTGTGGAGTAAAATGAGGGCTGTCTCCATGGTTTAGATTTTGGTTTTTTTGGTTTATTTAAATACTTAAAAATTAGATTCAAAATCTTAACCATAATATTTTATACATAAGCCAGGAAAAGTTTCGTTGTGAACTGAAAATAAAAGAGTAGATGAAACCAATTATCCAAATAAAAGAGTAGATGGAACCAAATGTCCAAGTGTCCAGGGTACTACAAAAACTAGTGTGCATATGCGAGATACTAGGAAAGGAAGGATTGAAATTATAGGTCATTCATTTGGACCACCATCAAAGACCCAACTAGACAAGACCAGCTGGAAGCCAATTTATATCTATAAATACATAAAATAGAGTATAAATGGAATAATATGTAAAATGAGATATGAACCCTTACTGTTAACATTGACACGTTCTAATGCATAAAAGTTCTTAGTAGTCTAAGCCTATGCAAAACAATTTTTTTTGTTTTGCTTTTGTTTTCTCTTTAGTGTTTGTTCATTAATACACAAGAAAACAAAAAATCAGTACTTTAAGTTTTGATGGCCAACAAAGAAGGCAAAAATCAAACAGAATCTCAAATTCAACACTGATTATGTAAAATAAGCTTTTTCGCGTCACCTTTATTTTGTGAACTGCTTTCTCACAATTTTCTTTATACCATCATAGATTTCTGAGACCCTGATGTGCTTGAGTTGAGACCTCCTTCTGGAGGCTTCCTGTTGTTGGTTTGCCTGCGTAGAATAAGTATTTCCAAACGCAGGCCAGTTTTCTTTCAGAACTGCAGCAGATTGCTGAAGTTCACTCATTCACACATTCATTTGTTTATTCATTAAACTGGTATCTTGTGCTGGGTACAGGGGTAGGCAATAAAGATAAAAGATAAGCATGGCCTCAAGCCTCAGTAAGCTCATGGTCTTGTAAAATAAACAAAAATGTAAACAAGGAATTTTACTATGTTAAGTGCAGTAGCGACTGGCTTGGGTCCTCAGAATGGAAATAGTCATTCAAGCCAGAGGGAGTAGGAAGACCCATGAGTTGAGTCATAAGAAAAGCACAAAGGTTTTCTAGGTAACCTTTTAAAAGGCAGACCAAATTACCTGGCATGAAAGTGGAGAAGTTCGACAATACATAGTATATTAAAGAAATGGTAAGTACTTTGGTATTTCTGAAGTATCAATTGTGTGTCAGGATAGAGACGATGATATTGGAGAAGACGAGCCAGGTCATGTAGGGGAAAAATCACTTCGGCAGTGGGGAGCCTTTGAAATATTTTAATTAGGGAAGTAGCATGATCATATTTTTATTTAGAAAGACTGTATGAGCAGCAATATGGGGAATAGATTGGAAAGGAAAGTCACTGAGAGTCAAATTTATTTAAGAAATAAGGAGTAGATAATCTTAGCAAAGTCATAGAGCAGGGTGCTTAGCCTAAACATAACCTGCTACCTGTACTAAAACACACAAAGATATTCCATGTTCTGCAACATCTCTTTTCAGTATCAAGTCCCAACAGTGCAGTGTCCTCTTTTAATCTAATCAAATGCAACAACCAGAACTAATCCTAGCATCAGTGGTGCTTGAAACCCAGGTATGGAGTGGGTATTATATACACCCTCAGTGTTCCAGGGTGTAAAGAGAGACCATGAGGCAGGCCAGGTGCCGTGGCTCACACCTGTAATTCCAGCACTTTAGGAGGCTGAGGCAGGAGGGATGCTTGAGCCCAGGAGTTTGAGACCAGCCTGGGCAACATAGTGAGACCCCATCTCTACAAATAATAATATTAACTGAGCATGGTGATATGCGCCTGTGGTCCTGGCTACTTGGGAGGCTGAGGTGGGAGGATCGTATGAGCCCTGGAGGTCGAGCCTGCAGTAAATCATGATCATGCCACTGCACTCCAACCTGGGCAAGAGGGAGACCCTATGTAAAACAAAATAAAACCAAAAAAACACGAGGCTGTCTATAAACCCATTGACTTAAGCATTTTATTCTTCATTCTAAAGACTTTTTTTGTCTTTTTTTTTTTTTTTTCATAAAAAGTCTCTGAAAATTTTGGTTTTCTGTTTCCCTGAAATTTACTAGACCTTCATGAAATCCATCACCAGATGATTGACTTTGCAAACATTTTTTTCTGTCCTTCCATTTTGTACAGAGGAATTCTGTAATGAGGGGACATAGCAAAAAAGGCCCGCTTTCCTTGCAAGCTCTTCAGAGCAACATCTGCTTCAGTGGAGACAGCAGCAGACTACTGAGTACTTCCCCCAGGCCTCTGATCCATACCCACATATCCTGGTTTCTCCATAGGGGAGCAAATGTCAACCAGCCACATTAGCATCTTTTTTATGTTCATTAAGAAGCCAGAGGATTATTGGTTCTGAATATCTCTCTAGCTGCATCCTGGGATCTAGGTCTCCCTCAGGATGGTCTGATTGCCCTTTCCAGTGTACCAAATTCACATAAACTCCTTGAGAGCAAGGGTAATATCTTCACTCATTAAGTTGGTACCTCTTGAGCACCTACTACGTTCACCATTCTGGGAACCAGGAATGCAGAAATGAACAAGACAGATGTGGGCCCTATCCTTAGGGATTTCATACTGTGATGAGCAAGACAGAAAATAAACAAGTAAATGAATGAATACATTTTTTTCAAATCATGATAACGTGATCAGGGAAGGTTTTTCCAACCACCTATGATAAAATGAATCTCTATAAATGCTTGAGTTGAATCTCATTTCACCAAATTGAATCGGACCCCCTCTGCACATCCAAACTCAGATGATAACTTTGAAAATGGCCTTCAACTATACTGCTGTTTTGTGTACAGCTCTAATTAGCCCATGTGTAATTTGAGACATTGAATGTTTTGGCTATAGGACATCTCTGTGGCATGTTTTCTGATATATGGCCATTGACCTGAATACTGCCATGTCTAGCTTTCTACATCCCAGAAGCAGCTGAGTACCTGTAATATCATTATTTGCAATCACTTTTGTATATATCCATAAGCCAGGAAGCAGAAAGGGTGAATAAGTGGTGATGTTCTTATTGTCTGTATACTTGAGAGTATATGTATGAGCAGATTATGATAAATGCATCTTAATGGAAACCCAGCCAGGGTTATACATACAATTTAAACATCAGAGGTTTCTGATAGATTATAATAAAACTAAAGGGAAAAAATTGCACTTTTCCAAGCATTTGTAGAGCTGTGATTCATTTTTACCATTAAAATATTTATATTAAGTTAAACACTTCATTTGTTATCAGCCCAGGACCCTATAAAAGATAAGTAAATTTGTCATTATTTTCCATTAAATTTCCACTCTGTGATAAGTACTGAACTTTTAAAGACATGATGCTGGCCAGAATGAACTTATTATATATATTTTTAAATTAACCATTTGTTCAACTTTGGTATATATTACATTCTGAATAATCTAATTCTGGCCTCATTATTATTTTAAACAACTATTACTTTCCAAAAATATGCATGGTTCACTGTAGAGAACTCTAAATGACAAGTCTGTTGAACTTTCAAAACAACTGTTAACTAGTTTTCTTCCTCATCTGTAATATTATTCTATTATTGATATTGATTTTATGCATCTATCAATAAATATGAATATATTACTTTTAGATACTCTTAGGGTGTAAGGATAGAATTGATTCATATCAGTTAAACTAACTCATTTAAGAATATTACTTATGAGGCCGGGTGCAGTGGCTTACGCCTGTAATCTCAGCACTTTGGGAGGCCGAGGCGAGTGAATCACCTGAAGTCAGGAGTTCAAGACCAGCCTGGCCAACATGGTGAAACCTTGTCTCTACTAGAAATACAAAAATTAGCCAGGTGTGGGGGTGGACGCCTGTAATCCCAGCTACTCGGGAGGCTAAGGCAGGAGAATCGCTTGAACCCGGGAGGTAGAGGTTGCAATGAGCCAAGATCACGCCATTGCACTCCAGCCTGGGCGACAGAGTGAGACTCCATCTCCAAAAAAAAAGAATACTACTTATGAAAAATTGTTCAAATCATAGGACACAGAAATATATACAAAAAACAGTTTTTAGTACAATTAGAGCGAAAGGAACAGGATCCAGGTAAAGAAAAGCTTTGTGTGACACCACAGACTTTAGTGTCTCTGGGGTAGCACTGATTGTTTTGTTGAGCAAATTGCTAACATAATTCATTTGATATGTGGCAGTATTATTAAGCTACCATGTAGAAGACCAATTAGAGGTGTTTGGTTTGTGGGGCTCTTTGTTTTTGGAAGTTTGTTTTGTTTGTCTGTATTGGGGAGTGGAAATAGTAGAGAGACTGGGGAAAGGAGGCCAAGTGGGAAGTTATTGCCGAAACACAAGTGCAAAATAGAAAAGGAACAAAAATAGATACATGAAAATGGAGAAAATATATATGGGATATTAAGGACATGTATTGTCCTCTTCTGTTAAATTTAGGTTGGAAAGAAAGGTATTTATGATAGGAGTAGTTACATTCCTTATATTCAGTACCATTTAAATCATTTGCATTGTTTAGTGTCCAACTTATTTGCACCAGGACTTGCACTAAGTGCTTCTGAGTTCTGGTGTGCTATGTTCTTTGTTTTAATGCTTCATCTATTTCAAAAACAAAAACAAAACAAAACTATCTGTTACCTGCATATCATACATGTATATGCATATCATATATAAATATATGGTTCCACACACACACTGCTACTTTGTGAGTAAAAGAAAACAAGGTATCATTAAAAGTTGGAAACGTGTCTTTTTTTTTTTTTTTTGAGACAGGGTCTCACTCTGTTGCCTAGGACCATGGCTCACTGCAGCATTCGCGTCCCCCTCTTCCAGGCTCAAGTGACCCTCCCACCTCAGTCTCCCAAGTAGCTGGGACTGCAGGTGCATGCCACCATGCCCAGCTAATTTTTCTATTTTTTGTAGAGATGGGATCTCACAATGTTCCTCAGGCTGGTGTGGAACTCCTGGGCTCAGCGATTCTTCTGCCTCAGCCTCTCAAAGTGCTGGAATTACAGGAGCGAGGAAACATTTTCTACCAGGAATCTTTATGAAATGTGTTTGCAAATAACAAAAACATTTTCAAATTGTTGGAAATTTCTCAGAACTTAGTGCATTAAAAAAAAAAAAAAGTTTCAACCAGCATGTGTTTCCTCATCTTAAACAATAAGTAGCAATGTTTGGAAAATGTTTGTTTTATTATCTCTCTAAATGAAAGTTGATAGTTCCCGTAACACTTGTAACAAACATTTCTGGGTGACAAAATAATTTGCCTTTCAGGTCATTCCCAGGTAAATTTATTTTTAAAGCATTTATTTGCAGCTGCAAGGGATCCCAAAAAAGAGGCGGCTGTTGCATGGCTTCAGTTGGCCTAGAGTTTTCATTTATTCCATGCTCTTTTTTATAAGTGAACTTTTCTCAAAGCTGTGTTTCTATTCTTAACTTTCATTCATAAAGGTGTCTTTATTTCCTTGAAAAGCTTTATGAGCACATTTATTAGAATTAAGCAGAAGTTTTCTTTAAAAAAATCACAGACTTACAGTCTTCTTAGAGCTAGCCAAGATCTCTCATAGATATAATCTAGTTTCATGAGTGAAGAAACCGAGGCCCAGGGAGATTTAAGTCACTCAGTGTTGAACACTAATCAGTGGGTTGAGTAAAATCTTTAAAAACAGAAATGAATTAACATTTATGGTAGGAATTGTTTGAATTTCACAGGTACTTAGTATTATATAACTGCTATCTACCACTTTGACATAGAGAACTCTTTGAATACCAAAACATTTTTCCTAATAATTAGTGGCAGCCAATAATATTATCAGACCCCCGAGCCAACCACATGCTGACCTAATACAAGACCTGAGGATTTTTCACACTGAGTCTTGTTCCCTTGCTGCTACATAACACTACACTGTGCGTTAAAATCAGCTAATGAGGATTTTAAAAATTTAACCATGAAGGGAAATAGTCTAGAAGTTATTTAATCATTAGGTACAACCCAAGAAGCAATATAGCTGAGTAGAAAGGGCACAGGTCTGGGGGAGTGGGAGTGGGAAATAACTTTGGTTCTCACTTGGTCTCATTTGTATGACGTGGGGCAAATCTCTCAATTTCTCTCTCTTTTTTTACTCATCTGTAGAATGGGCACAATTTGGATTCTTGTAAGGATTGAGTGAGCTTAGATATACATAGTGCCTGGCACATAATACACATTTGACAACAGGTAACTAGAAGTACTTGATGGAAAGTATCTGTAAGTAAACCAGTGCGTGCCAAGTTGAGGTAAATAGATACGGGATGAGATGTTTTGCAGTCATTGCTGGGTCTTAGTTTGTGACTTTGTTATAATTCTGTGCTGTGGCATAGATGCCATAGCCAGATATCTCACTTTTCAATGTGACACTGCTAAGAATCCGAACACTTCTGCAGGACAGAAACCGGTGCACTAACAGTCTCCTTGCCCAACAAAGTTTGCCTCCAGCAGAGGCCTTTTTATTTTCCTTTTTTTTTTCCCTCTCTCACAACAGCTGTTTCCCTGTTTTTGGAACCACATATTGAATTTGGGTTAGTAATTTCACTTTCCAAGATCTCAGATACTTGAGAAGTTAGCAGACATTTTTTCCATTTTAGATTTAGGTACCAAAAAAGTAAAAACAAACAAACAAATAAAACGTGCAGCCATCAACTGGGGGGAACATTCACCACTTGGGATTATTTCAAAGCAAAAGTGCATTTACTAGATCCATGTGACTTCTGATTTGAGGGTCAGTTTTTTAAAAACATCACTAACCACAGACTTGTAAAGTTTGCAGAAACTGCCGACAGACCCAAAATGCTAAAGGTTGTAATCTCTTGAAAGGAGTTGGTTGATTTTCCTGTTGCCCCTCCTATCAACTTTAACCTCCAACCTTCTCCGGCATGTATCACTACAAATAAAACTGCTGAGGTTTGACAAGAGGATATAAAGTCGGTAGGCCATCGCACAGAGACGGCCACATGATTTTCTTCAACCTGAAATGAATGCTCTTTAAGTTGGGCTTTTCAATAGGAAGTCATAAACACTCACTCGTATCGCTTTAAGTTTTAATAATTACTGTTCCAAAAAACCCCAGAAATATACATATTAAATGATGTTTGACAACTGGAATTTAGTGGTTTTGCTATTGGTTGTCTTAGACCATTAACTTGGATTTCTGTTCTTAATTTTAATGTATACGATTTCAAGCAAGCAGCATATGATACTGATATAAACATGGCATTTGTATACTGCATTATAAATGAATTTTTAGCTTGTGATTAAGACAAACCAGATGACCTAAAGCAAACAATGTGTTTGTATTGCTCTGCTGACTTAAAAATAATGCCCTGCCCTGGATTCACCTGCAGTACCTTTGGTCCTTTAGGGAACTGGAGACATGTGGCTCATGTAGCATTTAAGCTCACCAAGGTTTCTGAAGTTTCATTATTTTTATAGATTTCTCAAATAATTCCACTGTCTGTGGAAATTATTCATCCTACACTAGATAAATGTTGTCTTATGAAGTCTGTGGCACGATTCAGTCTGAACTCAGCTGGCTGGCTGTTGCTAGATCGGATCTGAACATTAGGAATGGGATGCTATTGCATCAATAATTGAACAGTGGTTCTTCTTTTAAAAAGCAAAAACAAAAAAGTACATCTGTGTTTTTGTCAAGGCCAGCTTATTAGCTCCCAAACAACCATAGAGAAGTGGCCTACCTGTCCAAGTGTTCTTTTTTCGCGCCGATTTTCTCCTATCTATGTTATTTTCACCAGGCCATTGAGTGAAGGGAGGACACAGGTTCTGAAGGAGCAGCGAGTCTGAGAATTAAAGGGCATTGGTGCTGGAGGTGACAGACAGGGCACCGACCAGGTCCCCCGACCTTTTGGCCACCTCAGCAGAATCCTGCCTTTTAGCAGAGCCAGGATACCTTCTGCAAATGCATTGTGTTGCCATAATGAAAATGCCTGTGTTGGAAACTCCAGACCCAGTCACCTGAGCACTTCACTTCTTCCTGAGCGGGATCCAGAGCGTAGAAAAGATTTATGTGTTGGTTTGCGGTGGTGGTGTGGTGGGGGCACAGGAGAGGGGAAGAAGAAACAAACCCAAACCAAAAAACCTATGTGCGTATGACTGTCATCTTAGAATTCTTAGGGAACTACATTTTTGTATGTTCCTTATGGCAAAAAACTGTTGAGACCCTTAGGAACCTCCCTCATTTGTCCCATGAAACGGTGCAATTTTACTCTATAAATCCAAATGCTAATTATTAACAACAGCTGTAGTAATCCATTGCATTTATTCAGCACCTCCACATTCATTATTTTGTTTGAGCTAACCACTCCTCTAGGAAACTGAAAGCATTTTAATGGATAGGAAAGCAAAGGCTCAGAAAGATAAAGTGACTTGTCCAATATTAATTCATTAGTGTCAGAGCCAGGATTTCAGCATTTACTGTGTACCAGGCATCCAAGGATGGGTTTGATTCTTTCCCTCAAGGTGCTCACAGTCTGTGATGTGTGGGGTGGAGGGTGACGTTGCTGATAGCTCAATACTTAACGTACAGCAGGAGGGAGCACTGAGGCAGTGGCTTGAGCTCAGTCTGTGGGAGGAGACCTGTTTTGATCCAGCCGCCCTCATTCCAAGTAAGGGCAGTTTTAAGAATTAGCTGTTTGGCCAATTGAAAAATATCTTCCCATTTTAACTCACTGAATTGGCAGTTCCAAAACTTTTTAAGACATAGCTATACTATAATTATAAAAGAGGCCAACCTTGTAACTCAGCTGCTGAAAAGGGAGACAAAGACCTACAAAACTTATTAGGAAAAGCCATGGAGATCCGCAGGTGGAGGTGTGGGGCTAGTTGGGTGGAAAACTCAGAGGTAAAAAAGCAAACAAACAAAATTATAGGTAGGACAAGAAAAAGCATCTGTCTTTTTGCTAATATGAAATGCCAAAACCTCTTTTATTTTTTATATTTTTGTATTGAAACATTAAAATAAATGAACAACCCTCTAACATTTAGATGGTACTGGGTAAGGGAAGCCCAGTCTGATTGATTTAGGTATTTTAAATTTTAGATCAATATCCACAAAATGAATATTTTTACTACTTAACTAAGTGTTCTTTATGTTTGCTTTTACCAAGAACTTCATTCCTTCTATTTTTATTGATAAAAGCATATATACAATGCTTATTTTATATATATACATACATACATATATATGGCACTAATAGAGTTAAAATAGGCATACATGTGGTTGAGAAGAGATTTAATTCATCTCTTAATGCCATGCAAATTCCTAGGTATTCCTGAAAACAACGTTCTAAAAGCACCCAGTGTTGCCTAGGTGGAAGACTCTAAAGTTAATTTGAGAGCCAGCCACAGCGGCTCACGCCTATAATCCCAAAACTTTAGGAGGCCAAGTTGTGTGGATCGCTTGAGGCCAGGAACTTGAGACCAGCCTGGGCAACATGGTGAGACCCCATCGCTACTAAAAATACAAAAAAAAAAAATTGCTATTTGCAACCATTGTGGAAGACAGTACAGTGTGGCGATTACTCAAAGATCTAGAAGTAGAAATACCATTTGACCCAGCAATCTTATTACTGGATATATAACCAAAGGAATGTTAATCATTCTGTTATCAAGATACATGCATGCATATGTTCACTGCAGCACTATTCACAATAGCAAAGACATGAAATCAACCCAAATGCCCATCAATGATACAGTGAATAAAGAAAATGTGGTACATATACACTATGGAATACTATGCAGCCATAAAAAGGAACAAGATCATATCCTTTGCAGGGTCATGGATGGAGCTGGAAGCCATTATGCTCAGCAAACTAACGCAGGAAGAGAAAACCAAACGCTGCATGTTGTCACTTATAAGTGGCTGTTGAACAATGAAAACACATAGACACATGGGTGGGGGAACAACACACACTGGAGCCTGTTGAGGGTGCAGGGGAGGGAGAGCATCAGGAAGAATAGCTAATGGATGCTGGGCTTAATACTTAGGTGATTGGTCGATAGGTGCAGCAAACCACCATGGCACACGTTTACCTATGTAACAAACCTGCACATCCTGTACATGTACCCCAGAACTCGAAATAAAAGTTGATGAATAAAAACGATTTACCTTCATTTAAATAGCTTAGATTCTGTTGCCTATAAATATAGGGCACTAAATTTTTATTTATGCAGGATAACTGTCCTGGTTATGCCAAAGATATATTAAATATAATGTTTAATTGATGACTCAAAACATAACTCAAGTTTATCTTTCTAGAACTTTGTATATCAGAAGATGAAGTAGATGAGTCTGCATCTGTCTGCATTGACTCTCAGATGTTTGGTCTGTTGACTTTCTCCTCCCAATGACAAAGAACGCTATCTGTTTTGAAGTGACTTTTAATTTGTTGAATATTGGTGGTGAGTGGGAAATGAATGTAAATGAAATATCATATTGCTGGAGCAGGTACAAGGGATGTGAATGAAAGCTTCCTGTTTTATGGGCTGCCGAGAGGTGATAGCTCTTAAAAAGCAGTCTGCTAAGTGATCCCAAGCTAATGCAAATTAACAGTTGTTTTCTTTCAGAACTGTGTGACTGAATAAACATTTACCATTTGTTTCATTTCTACTCATCTCTTGAAACAGTTGCTACAGGTCTTAATAGTAAGACTCGAAACATATAATGTATTAGCCTTGGCACATCAAAATATTGTTCATCTTCCAAACTTGAGATATTCCAGTTTGGCTTCTCACTGAGTTTATAATGTTCTGAGGGTATGTATCTAAAAACGCATCTTACTAATCTCCTGGAATTGATTTTTTTTAAAAAGTCCCTGTAACTTGTCACTATTCCCAGCTTAAACATGGTCTGTCAGTTGTGAGATTGATGGGCATTGTGGTACATTTCAATCTTGGGGGGGCCTGAATAAGAAATTTAAACCATTAAATAGTATTTTGGAAGAGAGACGTATGATATTTGTGCAAAATAATAATGAGGTTAAAAATGGAATTTCAGCCTTAGCTGAAAGAGCAATGCCTCCTGCTTTTTTGTGCAAGCCTTTTGCATGATTCAATGTGATCACCTTTTCCCATAGCACCACTGCGGCAACTGTGAGGGGTAAAGAATTTCAGCAATTGAACAACAGTATCAAATAAATTCATTTTAGGAACTTTCCTAAAGGTTTATTCCAATCGTTAACATTCCTGGAGCTGGTGGTGTCTGCCAAGTGCTCAGCGCTAGTTCACAGGCAGCAAATTTAGCATGACAAAGTTGCTCCCATTTTGCAAATGGGAAACCTGGAGCCCCAAACGGAGCCTCTCACAGTAAACTGCAGAATGGGGATGAGATCCTAGAGATACAGTATAAGGGATTATCTGGGATCATGTAGATGGTTTGCAATTGCCTTTGTACGGCTACCGGGTTAGATCATTCTTGGCAAGTTTGGTGAATTAGTATCCTATTCCTGCGTCCCATTTCAATACCTAGCTTGGAACTCTTCCACTCCCTGAAAACTTCCATTGAAATTTTTATCAATGGTATTTGCATAGACAAAATGGAATCAAACTATTGACATGTACTTTTTTATTAAAAAAAAAAAAGCAAATTTATGTGAATGGTTTGTCAGTGGAGATAATTTAGCCAAAGGCACCTGTCTTCTCTAAGGACTCTGCCTGAAAAGACTTTTAGGGGGAGCTTGGTGAATTTTTTGTCTTTAAAATAAAGCTGTTTTTGAGGTATAAGAGAAGCTTGGTTTTTGAAATGGCACAATGAATAACAAAAGCCCCTTTTCACCCCCCAAAAAAGGACTAAAAAGAACATTTGTTAGACTCTTGGGGAAGAATTGTGCTGTTAACATAAAAGTCTAGATACAAGAAAAGGGAAAATTGGAAGAAGAGGAGGAGCAGGTAATACTGGAGAAATGCTGGATCCTGAAAGCAACTTGCTTTACAAAGATGATTACACTCAAGTTTGGGTTCAAAATGTAAGAAAGCATGCTTATAGTGAATAAAACAGCTAGAAGATAAAACTTAGCAGAACATCCTGCCGTTTTGTACAGGCTTACGCGTGGGTATGCATGTGTTTCTCTCTGCATTCCTTCCTCTTCCCCCACAGTGGCCCTCTAAGTATATTCTGGCAGACAAGTGGCCAATAACAAGTCTTCATAATGGAGGTCAGGTGATTTGTATTTCTGGATTTTTAGAATAGACAGGGCTTATCATTGATTTGAAGATGGAAAGTACACTATTTCACTACCCCCTGTCATTTAGTGGATGTGGTTCTTGAGTATGTCCAGAATTATATGGTTGTTAATGTGTCTTGAGCCCTGACCTAAACTGTAGATGAGAAGGCTCTTTAAATATTAAAATGCAGAACAAACAGGATTGCTTATGCAGTAGGAAAGTACACAGTACTCAAAAGTCAGGCCTAATCTTTTTATGGGGCAGCTATTGTGCATGCTACATTTCTGTCCAAAATATAACTCTTTTGAAAACTCCCTCTTTAACAAAAATACTAAGTTGATGGTCTCTCTTAAAAAAAAAAAAAAAAAAAAGTCAAGTAACGGAATATATAAGTTCAGAGTTATCAAATATGTTTATCCCCTTACATGTCAAAGTTGAAGCGCTGTGTTTTGTATATACAGTCATCATGATATTTGAAAAGGCCATAAAGAAAAACAATTATATAATTGTTTTTAAAGAACGTAGAAGCAAGGATAAAAAGGCCTTTAGAAACTAGAGAACAGTATTAACAATTATAGTACCTGAAGTCAAGCTGCAAAATTCTGTCCTAATTATTGGTGATGATTAATTAAGCGTAAAGTTACACGCCTTGAAAGAATTTCAGAATTATTTTTCTTTGATTTTTCTACCAAAAAAAAAAGGCCCACCCCATCATTTTCTATTTTAGCAGTTTCCACAACTTAAACATTAAATTCTTATTGTTTGATTTCTGTTATATTAGTAGTGTGTGTTTTGCAATTCTAATCTTCACGTTTTTCTTTCTTTATCACTGAAGTAGGCCTTTTGAAGCTGGGAAATTTTTCATAGCAATATTGACAGTGTTCACATTTGCATGATGACAGCCAAGGAATGGAGCAGTAATTTTTGAAATTGCAGAAGTATTTAGAACACTGATAAAAGCTGAAATATATTTTTGATGGATTGAAGTTAAGCATACATGATTTTTCCTGCTGTCAAAAGGCTCTGAATTTAGTGAATATTTGCCTGCTGTGAGAATGCAAGATTAACATCACAACCATCACCCGGGCACCCAAACCCTGCAATTTAATAGCTTTTTAGGTTCTTTCCTTTTTCTAAACAGCAATTAATCTCATTTTAGTACAATTTTCTCGTTTCTGAAGTCGCTCATTGAATCGCTGTTTTGTTCATATTTGGCTTCAGCTCCTCTGCATAGTCATTAAAGTCCCAATTAATGTCACCTTTAGCTGAAGAGTACTCATTTTTATTGAGAAAATGACAGTTGCTGCCATGAGTAGTGCAGTGTAATATACATTAATTGCCCTGTAACACTGGTAATTACGAGTTTTTCAAGCCTCTCAGTAAACTGTCATGCCTAGACAAGACTGTGCTAAAATAGATTACTCATTAGGGAGACCTGTCGTATTTTCTGGTGAGTTCTTAGTGTTGGTTTAAAAAAAAAAAAAAAATCTTGAGCTTGAACAAATAGTTGCCAAGAGCAATTTCCTACAACAATATCCTCGTGTTGGGTTTTTCAGCCATCACTTAAGATTGCGGTCAGCAAACAGACAGGGTGCAGTGGACGCTACAGATGTTGAATCTTGAGCCTTTATTTATGTGGATCACAAGAGCGAACTTAAGGGCGCTTCATTCAGGGTTGAATATAGAGTGTAACTGAAGAGTGCTCCTAGAGGGTGTTGTGTTAAAACAGGTTCATTCCCTGGTATTTCAAGAATATGGGAGAGAACCAGTGTGCCATACTTACCGGGTCTTTATCACCTCTGTGCTGAGTCCAGCAAGGAGAAGCGTTGATGCCTTTATTCAACAACTGCCTATGAGTACTGGAGTAGATAAATAAGTTTAACACTGAACATGGCGAGCTTTATTGGTTTATATGGTTTTAAGGTACAGTTTTAAAAAGGGAGTGGGGAATCCTTAGTTGAAGAGAACTGTAATCATCTTAAATGTGGAATTACCAGCCCACAATCTTGTTTTAAAATATATGGTTGCTGACTGGCACATTTGGCAGTAGGTTTTTGTTTTTGTTTTTGTTTTTGTTTTTTCAAATCATATTTCTAATTTCAGTGTGGAGATCATTTTTCGACTCCCTGTTTCTCTCATATTTCATATCTTGGTGTTTTAACACAAAATAGTGAACTTTAAAGCCCATAGTTGCTTAGAACTGACAAAAAGAAAACCTTTGTTGTATCCTTGCCTAAAGCAGGTGTTATAACAATCTGCTCTTTCCCTGTCTCTCTAAATGAATTTTGTCACAGCCTTTCACGTTTCCTTGTGGTGATGAGCTAATGAAAGTAGATAGTACAATTTGTGCTGACCAGGTAGCAAGTGCCAGCTCACAGCTGAGGATAGTTTAAAAAAATAAATAAAATATAGCATCATATCACTGATTTACCCATTACACAGCATTAATAGTGAGAGACCTTGGTGTGTTTATCTGTTTGTATTGGTGTGCATTTATCGAATTGTTTATGACAAGACTAATTGGGGTAATTGTAGACACTGAAATTACCTGTCAGCTATATGTAACCACACTCCCTTTCTTTCTGACAAATGATGACAACTGAGGGACCCCGTAGCATTACTCATGATGGCTTTTCGAGTGGTAATAAGGACAATAGGGGCCCTGGCTAATTTGACATGGACAGCCTTCACAACAAGAAGCCAGCTAAATGACTTGTCAGGAGGGGAGAGAAGTCAGAAAAGTAATAGAGTCCCCCATGGCGCTCTGACAGGGAGATGAGGCAATTTCAGCGGAAAGTGAAAAGGCTTCAGTTTGTCAAGTATTTAGAACAATCAGAGAACAGCTAGAGGCTGGAACCTGACAATAAATTTGTGAACCATGGTAGCAGTTTCATATAGGTCAGTTACTTCATAATGGCTGTGCAGTACTCAGAGGGTCCTGTTCTCGTCACACACTTCACGTCTACCAACCAGAGCTTTGTCACCTTAAATTTGTGCTCTGTTTTACGTCATGGGAATAATGGTTAGGGTTATGGAGGCCCAGGAATGGAAAGATGGTGTGAGTTGCAGTTGCTAGCCTGTTGAAGATTAAACAAAAATCCAGCCTTGTAATATAGTGATGGCAGCCCTTACGTGAGGGTAGTATTAACTCTTGACAGTAGTGAGTTGTAGCCACTTGGGTCGAGACCTCATAAACTCTTTTCTCGCTTGCTATCAATCCGATTCAAAATGCAGTAGTCCCTTTCTAGTCCGAGGTTTTGCTTTCCAAGGTTTCAGTTACCTGTGGTCAACCACCGTCTCAAAATATTGAATGGAAAATTCCAGAAATAAACCACTGATAAGTTTTAAGTTGAGCGCTGTTCTGAGGAGCATGAGGAAACCTCACAACAGCCCGCTCCATCCTGCCCACTCATGAGTCATCCCCTTGCCCAGCATATCCATGCTGTGTACACTACCCGCCTGTTAGCAGCCACATCTTCTGCTCCTGACATCTGGACATCCACCTCATCTTGGCTTGGTGACCCAGGGTCACCTGAAGCAGATGATCCTCCTTCTGACCTACTGTCAGGAGAGCAGTAGTAGCCTAATGCTACGCCACCAGGCCTGAGTCATTCACCTCACTTCATCTCATCATGTGGACATTTTATCATCTCAAATCATCACAGGAAGAGAGTGAGTATAGAACAATAAGATAGTTTTGAGAAAGAGAAAGAGACCACATTCATGTAACTTTTATTATAGTATATTGTCATAATGGTTCTTTTTTTATTGTTACTCTCTTATATGCCTAATTTATAAATTAAACTTTATTATAGGTATGTATGTATAGGAAAAAACATAGTACATATAGCGTCTGGTACTATCATGGTTTTAGGCATCCACTGGGTGTCTTAGAATGTATCCCTACTGGGTACGAGTGGACTACTCTATAATACTACTATTCATAGGCTAAAACTCCTACCAGCACCTTTTTCTCTGATTGTATCAATGTGATACTAATCTCAGAGCAGGCTAGAAAACTGGTACATAAGGATATAAACGGCCTCCCTCCACTACACCCTCTACCTCCAAAGCTGTAAGTAGCTTCTGGCTAAAGTGTGAAATAGTCTAGTGATATTCCAACAGTTTTATTGAGCTTCTGGTTTTGTTTTATTGGGGACAATCTTTTCATTGTAAAAAAGCAAGTTTCTAAACTGGACAAGCCACTTTGCCTCTCTGTGCCTCAGTTTCCTCATTCATAAGATGAGGAAAGGCAAGCCGATTAAATTTATGCAGAAGTTGATTGCATGATCTGGATGCATGTACAAGTTAGAATATTTTTCAGCAAGTCAATGTATTTTATGCACCTGCAACAGTCTTTTTCTTCACCACCATCACCCCAGATCTTTGTAAAGGTAATAACACCCTTTACAAAGGAATATATCACCTTTGTGTTTAATGGAATTCTTCTCGGAAGATTTCTGAGCATTATTTAAGCTATGAAATCTATCTTTTTAATGTTGTCTGAAGAAGAAAGTGTGTATTCAGTACACTTATTCATACTATGTTATTTGTAAGTTTTGACCTTCATGTGGAGAAAGATTCCTTTCTAAACATAATACAGTATAATATCTGTTAAACTTCTCAGTATAACTTAAAACATACAGTTTCACAAATATTGTTAAACCTAACCAAATAGGTTGCCTAATGCCCTAAGCAACAGTTCAGAAGGCTTAGAAACCCATCCAGAAAAATTATGAAATTGTCTTTGCTTTTGCATTTCTTTGGGGGTGAGAGCGGATGGGATAGGGAGTTCCTCTTATGCCCAGTAAAAGCAACTGCCCACACATCCACTTCATTCAAGTGGTTTTTGAGTTGCCTGAGGGTTCTCATTGTTTGTCCAAGGCTTTCATCGAGAGCAGAATAAGCATTCCACCCCACCAAGATGCATCGAGGGGTGCAGGACCCCAGCAGTAGGCTCAGGGACATCAGGAGCAATTGAGGAGGCACAGAAGGAGGAAGAGGAGAGGTGCCTCTTCTTGTCTGTGCTCCCAAGTGAACAAAGGAGAATTTGGCTTAAAATGCCCCAGGCCACGGGTTCTGTACTACAAATATGTCCTCTTCCCCTGAAAATGCAACCTGCTGACAGGAATTCTCCATTTTGAATTATTAGGTCTTGCAGGTCCATATCTGGGATGAGTCTTTCCCTGCATCGGCCCCACTTTGGAGATATTCTTTATTTTCCTCACAATTGCTCAGCTAAATATGTTTTTTCTTGTGGAAGAAAGTTTTTTTATTTCTAAAAAAAAAAAACCCATTTAAAATAAATTGTGCTTCTTTTTTTGTAATACATTAATTCTAAAAATCTAAAAGTTCCAGATAAACAAAAGTAACATCATTATCTTCCCAATTCATTTACATTGACACTATTAGCATTGTTAACAATAGTCTGTTCTTATACCCCTATAAAGAACTACCTGAGGCTGAATAATTTATAAAGAAAAGAAGTTTAATTGACTCACAGTTCCACAGGTTATACAGAAGGCATGACTGGGGAGGCTTCAGGAAACTTACAATCATGGTAGAAGGGCAAAGCAGAAGCAAGCACATCTTCACATGGCAGCAGGAAAGAGCAAACGGGGAAGTGCTACACATTTTTAAACGACCGGATATTGTGAGAACTCTATCAGAAGACAGCACTAGGGCAATGGTGCTGAACCATTAGAAACTACCCCATGATCTAGTCATCTCCCACCAGGCCCCACCTCCAACAATTGAGAACACAATTCAACATGAGATTTGGGTGGGGACATAGAGCCAAATCATATCAGGCATCACACTGTATATACTGTAGAATACTTATGTGTTTTTCACCTCAGAGGATGTTGAGATTGTTTTTCATATCTGTAAATATAGCTCTATGTGACCCTTTGTAGTAGCTTCCTAATGCTTGTATTATATGGCAATAGAATTTACTTACAACCAGTCACCTGTAATGGGTATTTAGGAGGTCAACATAAATAGCACTGTAATGAACATCCTTATCGTGAAATGAGTTAAGACATGGAAAGTACAATAGCCTCAGTCAACATTTTCATTCTCTTCTGTCTTGTAAAATCTGCATTATAAATGCATAAAGCTGTGGCACCTGTGTTTTCTGCACCATGATGTGACTTTTGTGATAATTCTGTTTTTTCCTTTTAATATTCAACTAAAAGAACTGTTTTTACGATGCCAAAACATGTTCATTTATCCAGTTGTCTAGTAACCTAAAACAAACAGAAACAAAGGTAGCTTGCACATATGCGTTTGTTTTCTACCAGCCAGTTCTTCGGAACTTTTAATTCATCTCTAAAGTTATTTTAGAGGCAAAGAAAGGTTATGTGTTGTGCTTCAAAAAGTATGCATTTGTCTCTTCCACAGAAATTTTAAGTGTTTATTCATCTCCCAACTCCATCCCCCACCTGAGGCCTCCATCAGCATCCAGAATAAACATTTTCTCCTGTGAAGGACATAAGGAGCACCTAAGAAATGGTGGTGGTGCTGGTGGTGGTGCTGGTGGTGGTGGTGGTGGTGGTGGTGGTGGTGCTGGTGGTGGTGGTGGTTGAACACTTCATTAAATTACTTTTCATATCCATACATATTTCTTTAGGATAATATCCAGATAATAGACTTTCCAAGTCAAAGGGATCACAGAGTTTTAAGGCCATGGATACATATTTGTAAACTGCCTGTCACAGAATGATTGTAGCAATTTCTTCTTCCACAAGTAGTGTGTGAGTATGCCCATTTCTCAGCACCCTGGCCCAAGTCAGATGCCATCACTTCATGGATAGTTTTTACACTCTCATTGTTACTTTCCTTCCCCTTGTTTTCATTCAGAATGCTTGCATTTTACTTTGAGATTTTTTGCCATCAGTCATTTTATAAGATACGCCTTCATTGGCACATCTAAAAGCTAAGGCACTTAACAATTAGAAAGTTGTATGATAGAGACCTTCAGTCTCCAGTTATAATTCCAGCTCTTTCTGACCCTCAAGCTCTGGAACAGGTCACACTTTTCTCTGCTCAGGACACTAGATATTTCAGATTATTTCAAGCAGTCTCCTGCGCACTTTCCTGTGCCTTTGTTATAGCTGTCACTGTAGATTGTTTCCGTCGTGCATATAATTGCTTCATTGCTAGTAACTGGCTTAATGTTGTCACAGACCTTATTGGCTCTTCTTACCTCAGATTTACATATAGCATCCCAGGGCTTTCTTTAGGGCATTTATCATTTTTCCTCCAAATGATCTGGTGACAGTATACAGCTATTCAAGTTTTCATCAGCCAGCAGATGATACGGTCTTTCTTCTTTGCTGCCACAAGCCAGAAAAGAGAGGAAATCAGGGGAAATGCTTTCATTACTGTACTTCAAGGAGGCGCTGTCGTGGAGTCAGGGAGGGAAGTTTCCCAAAGTTCACTGAACTGACACTGGAAGAAGCTCTTGTGGGCAGCCCCATCCCTTTGTGACACCGCAACAAAAGCACTTCATCATCTCTTGCCGATCCTGCTTTCATGCAGACAGCGAGGCATCTTCTAATGCCAGTTGCCTTTCCTGTTTACTTCTTGCTCCAGGAAAAAGTCTGAGCAATTTTATAGGACATTAACTATTACTGTTGCATACTGATATGCAAGATTTTGTTATACTTTCTTGAAAAGGCCTATTATTTTCATTTGGAAAAGGAAAAAATAAAATAGAGATTGCTACCAATTGCAAATGACTAACACTAATAAATTTAATGGGTCTAATAGCAGCTGTGACTGTGGAGTTCCTTGTATACTGAAATGGGGTTATAAATGGTGTTAAGCTCACAGGCTGGCCCCAGAAGTCTATTGCAGGCAGAATGTGGCAATTCTAGAATATCAGTAGGACCAACCTTGGTTTCCTATCATATCTAAAGAGTAAATTAAAAATGTTCAGACTCTAAATGAAAGGATTTGAAGCTTTAGGATTCACTGGGCAAGCTAAACTCAGTAGGAAGGCTGCCCTTGTGGTAAGCACTCCTAGACTTCATGCCTTTCACTTCTTTTTTCCCTCTGTTTCTAACCTCTCCTATTCTTTAAACTTGGAACTTTTCCTTTTGTTACACGCAGGCACTTTCTCGGTAAGGGATTCCTGAGAAAAGCTTCTTGAGGGGGCAGTGAGCTTTTTTGGTCACCCACATATTGCTGAAGTAGTTAAGGCCTATAAGATTTATTTATAAAAATGGCTATTATGTTCTGATTTACCTACAAGTTTTTGCTTAAGTGAGTTATAGATGACTTTTGCTGAGGCAGCTCTGCCCCGTAAGTTGTTTTGGTTTTTTTTTTGTTTGTTTTTTATTATACTTTAAGTTTTAGGGTACATGTGCACAACACGTAGGTTTGTTACATATGTATACATGTACCATGCTGGTGTGCTGCACCCATTAACTCGTCATTTACATTAACTCGTCATTTACATTAGGTATATCTCCTAATGCTATCCCTCCCCTCTCCCACCACCTCACGACAGGCCCCGGTGTGTGATGTTCCACTTCCTGTGTCCACGTGTTCTCATTGTTCAATTCCCACCTATGAGTGAGAACATGCGGTGTTTGGATTTTTGTCCCTGTGATATTTTGCTGAGAGTGATGGTTTCCAGCTTCATCCATGTCCCTACAAAGGACATGAACTCATCCTTTTTTATGGCTGCATAGTATTCCATGGTGTATATGTGCCACATTTTCTTAATCTAGTCTATCATTGATGGACATTTGGGTTGGTTCCAAGTCTTTGCTATTGTAAATAGTGCCGCAATAAACATACGTGTGCATGTGTCTTTATAGCAGCATGATTTATAATCCTTTCAGTATATACCCAGTAATGAGATGGCTGGGACAAATGGTATTTCTAGTTCTAGATCCTTGAGGAATTGCCACACTGTCTTCCACAATGGTTGAACCAGTTTACAGTCCCACCAACAGTGTAAAAGTGTTCCTATTTCCCTACATCCTCTCCAGCACCTGTTGTTTCCTGACTTTTTAATGATCGCCATTCTAACTGGTGTGAGATGGTATCTCATTGTGGTTTTGATTTGCATTTCTCTGATGGCCAGTGATGATGAGCATTTTTTCATGTGTCTGTTGGCTGCTTAAATGTCTTCTTTTGAGAAGTGTCTGTTCATATCCTTTGCCCACTTTTTGATGGGGTTGTTTGTTTTCTTCTTCTAAATTTGTTTGAGTTGTCCCATACTTTGCTGGCCACACTCAGTAAGAGTCAAGATTACATCCAGTTGGCTTCATAAAACAGGACTTTCTAGGACAGCTGTGCTTTGCTTGCACCTCATGGGAGTTCAGGGCCTCCCCAGACTGGGCAGCATAGAATACAGTTTCTCTAGGAACCCAAGGTGTCAAAACAATAAATCCCCACTTCTCTGCCATCAGCTTGCACTACCACAAGCCAGAAGAGACAGGATACCCTCCATGTTTTGGTGAGAAGCCACACCCATAACATCTCTTTGGGTTAGGGAGCCTTCCTTGCTTTCCACCTGGGGTTCAGGGAGCTTGAGAGTTGGCATCGAGGCTCACTGGAGTCCCCTTCTACGTTGTATGTCTGTGTTCTCTGTGTAGAGTTCAACTCAACCTCAGGCCAAGAATCAGCTTCTGGCTCTACCTAAAACCTGTTTATTCCTTAACTAGATACTCCTTTCAGCAGCTGTGGCTTCTAGGAGGCAAACACTAACTAGAGGGAGATGGCAGCAAAGGCTATATATACATAGTGAATGTCCACATTCAGTGACAGCCTATGTAAGTCTGGTGACTGTCAGTATCCATTCTCTGTGTGCACCAAAACAAACCGCAAGTTCAAAAAATCATTCCAGTAAATCACCCCTTCTATTCAGACTTCAAACAAAAGAAGATTGGGGGTGGAGGTGGGAATCAGTTTGACCTTACACTCAGAGTGAAGTATCTATGCTGTGAGTTGTTTTACCTGTTGTGATAAGTTAGCAAAGCCAATAGGCCAATCCAGAAATCCACCATGGACTAAGGCCTGATCAGCATTTTTATTTTCTTTGTGTGTGTGTGTGTGTTTTTTTTGTCATTGTGAAATCTGCTGTGTTATAAATGCATAATCCTGTAGCACCTGTATTTTCTGTACCATGATGTGACTTTTAGAGATAATTGTTTTTGCTGTTTTATGATGCCAAAAGACTCATTCATCCAGTTGTCTAGTAGCATCTAAACAAACAGAAGCAAAGGTAGTTTGCACTTATGCATTTGTTTTCTACCAGTAGTCTTCAGAGCTTTGGATTCAGTTTTTAAAGGTATTTAGTAGGCAAGAAAATGTTAATGGGTTGTATGGAAAAAAGAATGCATTTATCTGCTACACAGAATCTTTGTGTTTGTTTATTCCCCGCCCCATTCCCATGCAAAGCTTCTACCGGCATCCAGAACAAGCTTTTTCTTTTTATGGTGTTCATCTTCATTAAATCTTGACCAACAGCTTAAATATCTGTAGCTGTCCCCTAATATCTGTTCTCCCCTTCTTTCTTTAAATCAATGTCTGGTTTTACTTAGGTATGTAGTCACCTAGAATACAAACTCCAGCTCCCCTTGCAGTAAGATGTATCCATGGGGCTCATTTCTGGCCATTGGAATGCACATAAGCAGAAGTGTCCAGTGCAACTTTTTAAGAGGAACAGACACATGCCCTTCTTTGCCATTTGCTGCCGATAAGAATGTGGGCCTGATGGGTAATGCCTAGGTTGCCATTCCAGGGCATGAGAGGAAACTATATGCTGAAGACGGCAAAGCGAGAAGGGAGTAGGAATCTAGGTTCCTGCTGACTCTGCAGTCACCCTGCCAGCCTAGAACTACTTTCTTTTTGCTTAATTTTCTTTTCTTTTATTTTTCTTTCTTTTTTTTTTTTTTTTTTTTTTTTTTTGATGGATTCTCGCTCCATCATTTAGGCTGGAGTGCAGTGGTGCGATCTCAGCTCACTGCAACCTCTGCTTCCTGGGTTCAAGAGATTCTCCTGTCTCAGCCTTCCTAGTAGCTGGGGTAACAGGCTCCTGCCTCCATGCCTGGCTAATTTTTGTATTTTCAGTAGAGATGGGATTTCACCATGTTGGTCAGACTGGTCAACTCCTGACCTCAAGTGATCTGCCCACCTCGGCCTCCCAAAGTGCTGGGATTACAGGCACAAGCCACCATGCCCAGCCTGAGCTTAATTTTCATAAGGGAGAAATATACTTTTTTCTTGTTTATGCCACCACTATTGTGATTTTTCTTTCACTTGCAACAGAATTTAATTCTAACCAACATGGTAGGTGAGATGTGGGGGATAAAAATAGATCTATATCAAGAGAGTTTACATTAAAAAAATAGTCAAACACAGGACTTCTAACTCTGGGGCCAATGTTTTCCCCATGTCTTTGGAGGCCATGTTCCATTAAATGTAATGACGGTTGAATTTATCTAATTTTGTTTTTAACTTGATTATTTATAGGTTATTTAAAATTCTTAATTATTATCCTTTTTCCTAAATTATGGAATTTGAAAATGGATCTATATTTTTAACAGCCTTGTTGAGATATAATTGATATACCAAAAATTGTATCTATTTAATGTATACAGTTTGGTGAGTTTGGACATAAGCATCTACTCATGAAACCATTGCTATAATCATGGTAATAGACATACACACTACTCCAAAAGTTTTCTAGTGCTTGCTTTATTTTGGGGATTTGTGTGTGTTTTCTATGGTAAGAACACTTAACATAAGATCTATCTTCTGTTAAAATTTGTTAAAATTTTAAGTGCTCAATACCATATTGCTAACTATAGGTATTATGGTAGACAGCAGATCTCTAGAATTTATTCCTCTTGCATAACTGAAACTTTATACCCATTGAACAGCAACTTCCCCTTGCCTCTTCCTCCCTGTCCCTGGCAACTACCAGCTGCTCTCTGCTTCTATGAATTTGACTATTTTAGATACCTCATATAAGTGGAATCATGCAATATTTGTCCTTGTCTGTCTTATTTCATTTGGCATAATGTCCTCCCATTCATCCATGTTGTTGTATATGGCAGGATTTTTTTCTTTTTTAAGCCTGAATAATATTCCACTGTATGTATGTACTACGTATTCTTTATCCAGTCAGCCATTAACAGACCTTTAGGTTGTTTCCATATCTTAGTTACTGTGAATATTGCTGCCATGAACATGAGAGTGCTGATATCTCTTCAAGATCCTGATTTCAGTTCTTTTGGGTAAATACCCAGAAGCAGGATTGCTGAATCATAAAATAGTTCCATTTTTAATTTTTTGAGGAACCTCCATACTATTTTTCATAGTGAATGTACCATTTTACATTTCCCTCCAACAGCATACAAAGGTTCCAGTTTGTTTACATCCTTGTCAACACTTGCTATCTTTTGTTTCATTTCTTGTTGTTTTTATAATAGCCATTCTAACAGGTGTGCGGTGATATCTCTTTGTGGTTTTGACGTGCAATTTTCTGATGATTAGTCATGCTGAGCAAGTTTTCTTATACCTATTGGCCATTTGTATGTCTTTTTTGGAAAAATGTCTATTCAACTTCTTTGCCCATTTTTAATAGGGTTATTTAGGTTTTTTTGTTGTTGTTATTTGATTTTGGGAGTTGGTCATATATTTTGGACATTAACCCCTGCTTAGATATATGGTTTGTACATATTTTCTTCATTCTGAAGGTTGCCTTTTCATTCTGTTGATGGGTTTTGTTTTTTGTGTGTTTTTGCTGTGCAGAAGCCTTTTAGTTTGACGTAGTCTCACGTGTCTATTTTTGCTTTTGTTACCTGTGCTTTTGGTGTCATGTCCAGGAAATCATTGTCAAGACGAATGTCAAGAAGCTTTTTCCCTATGCTTTCTTTCTTCTAAGGGTTTTACAGTTCAGGTCTTATATATGTCTTTAATTCATTTTGAGTTGATTTTTGTGGATGGTGTAAGATAAGGGTCCAATTTTATTCTTTTGCCTGGGGATGTCCAATTTTCCCAGCAGTTAAAAAAAATGGATCTATATTTTTAATACTCAGAGTTGACTCTGAATCTTGGGAAAGTTTCCTTCCAAATGTGTTACGGTTCAGCAGTTTGGAATAAAATTGTCTCAGTCTGTTCTCTGTTCCCTATGTAATGTAGATGTATTTTTGGGCTTCCTGAGTCAGATCTGAGCATAACAAGGACCAGGAGTTCTAGCCTGTGGGTAAAGGTTAGATTCCAACATCACCAGAATGTGTAGCCCCATCCCCTTTTATGGAAATGGCCTTACAAAGTCACCTAGTAATTTCAAATCTGTTGAATTCTAGTTGTGAAAGAACTATTTTAAGAGTTGACACAGTTACATGTTTATTAAGTGTTTATAAATGTATTAGTCACTGTGCAAACAGAGAAGCAGGTGGGCTTCATATTCCCACCTGTTCAGGTCACTGAAGCAAAGCCACCTGGAAAGCTTCACACGAGTAATTGGACCTTCAGCCTTCAGACTTCCACTTGCATTAAATTCAGCAACCAAGACTTTGACATCTCCTGAAATACCTTCTCCATGTGCCCTTTGTTATTAGAAATTAGCCTTTTGTGAATCATGTAGAGTGAACTTGAAATTCAAATGTATTGCAGTAGAGATGATACAGACAGTATAAGTGACATCTTGGAGTGACTTGTAAAAGGAGGCTGATCAAATAAGTGTTTCTAATTTGCCTTCCATCAAGGAATGACTTCCTCATTTTAAGTAGTCATTATTAGGAATTCGGAAGCCCTGAGAAATTAGAATTATTGATTGAGTTTCTTCATAGGAAACCACCTAAAGAAGAGAGGGCTATTTGTAACCCCTCATATATTGTGCTTATTGCAAATACTAGTCTGTGGTTCAGCTCCTGTTACCTGCCCTTAACTGCCTCCCACCCCCAGGACCCCTGGCATCCAGAGGCTTGTAGATTTCACAGACAGCCAGAGGAAGCTAGACAGTGTCGGCCTGCATGATTGGTATTCGTTTCATGATAAAGGAGATGTAATCTTTAAACCCTGTGACTCCACGCGAGCTGTTAAAGGCCACATGGCATTGTGGAAGAAAGCCCTGGACTCTGCATGGAGGGGCCTGACCTTTGGTCCAAGTCCTAGGATCCGTTTAGCTACCGCCTCAATCAGACCTCTTCTCTGGGCCTCACTGTCTTAGTTTGATGAATAAGAGAGTTGGGCTAAATAATCCAGTGCCAACACTTGATGCACAGACAGATCCTTCCACTCAGCGGGCCTTCTTTCCAAACTATTTGTGGGAGAATTTGAACTAGACTGTAGCTGCTAGAGTGCTCTCCCTGTTCCCAAATGTTGCTTTTCCCCTTCAACTTCTTGCCTCTGGCCAGCTTTTCTGCAAGCCAGAAAAGAAGAAGTTTCATTTGGGAAGCCAAATCTGAGGTGTATCAAGCTGCCTTTACGCAGATCCCCATCCTTGCATGACAAAGGGGTTTGCTGTAAACTGCTGTGAGAATATTTGTTAGTGGCCTCAACTGGTGGTCGGTGTGGGGTGGAACTGGAGCTGCTGTCGTGTTGACTTCCATGGAGGAGGTAGCCAGGCTCTGGTGAAGCAAATCAAGTGGAATCCAGGCTTTGGCTGGGGAAGCAGGAAAAAGCAAAGAAGAGTAAAAGGAGGAAGGTAGCTGAAGGAGCCAAGGAGAAAGGCCTCAGAGTCTGAAAGAAAGGAGTTTCCTAGGAGGACCTTTAAATTCAGCTGTGCACTCTAACGACCCAGTTGTCATTTGTACCCTAATTATGTTATGGGGCTATCATGAAATGTAGAGAGAACTGGCCTGAGATTTGTTATGAAAAAAAATTGCAAAAGGTTGGGGAGAGATAAGAGATTATATTCTAGTGCAGAGTTAAAAATCATCCCTGGGCTTTCTGATAAAGGCAGATTAATATTAGAAGCCCCACAACCCTAAAATATATAGCTAATATTGAAAATGCCTTTGGTTAGCACATTACATTTATTACCCCAGAGGTAGTTTATATCAGTCAGGGTTCTCCAGAGAAACAAACCAATCAGACATATGTGTACATATATTGAGAGATTTATTTTAAGGAACTGACTCATGTGATTGTGGGGTTTGCCAGCTCTGAAACTCACAGGATAGGCCGGCAGACTGGAAACTCAGGCAGGAATTGCTAATATGTTCCTGAGTCCTAAATCTGTAGGGCAGGCCAGCCGCCTAGAAACTCAAGCAGGATTTCTGTGTTACAGTCTTGAGGCAGAATTCCTTCTTTTCTGGGAAACCTCAGGTTTTGCTCTTCAAGGCCTTCAACTGTTGGATGAACCCCACCCACGTTACAGAGGGTACTTTGCTTTACTGAAATTGATTATGGATGTTAATCGCATCTGCAAAATACCTTCACAGCAACATCTGGATTAGCATTTGGTTAAATAACTGGGCACCATAGTCTAGCCTAAGTTCATGCATAAAATTTAACCATCACAGGTAGGTACTCTTAACTCCATTCTACTGACAATGAAACATGAAGCTGAAAAAGGTTTATTAAGTACCTTCCTCAAGGTGACACCATTCTTTCCTATTCTTTCGTAGTTGGGCCAAGCAGTCAGACTTAGGAACCCAGCTCTCAACCTAAAATGCTTAGCTGCCTGCCAAAAACACAAAGAGCCCTGGGGAAGGTGTTTTCTCTAAAGTCTAAGAACCTGTGGGATAAATGATGTTACAGTCAGCTGATACAGCAGTGTACCCACCAGCAATTTTAAAAAGCTCTTTTTGCTCTATTGGGCCCTTATGAAATGAACCTACAGGGTCAAATGGACTATGTCAGGACATAACCCATTTTCTTTTCTCTCCCCCATCTCTTTTCACTTGATTATTTCTCCCCTTTAGGCCTTGTTTTTCTTCACCACTCAGCTTGCTTCATTTTCCTTTTCTATTTCTCTCCTTTCTCCCTTTCTCTCTCTCTCTCTCATTTTTTCCTGTGTATTCTTTTTAAAAAACATTATTTCTTCCTGAAAGGGAAATGAAAAGGAAGGGAGAAAAATAAGGGACTTTATAATAAATGGAATTTGAGCCACTTCTGATATCTGTAGTAGCAACTGTGGCTTGATCAGGAAAAAAAGGGGAGGGAGGGAGGGAGAGGGAGGGAGGGAGGGAGGAAAGCAAAAAAAAGGGGAAAGGGAGAATACAAAGGAAGGAGGGAGGGAGAGAGAAAAGGAGAGGGAAGAGGGAGAATTCAATCTTTAACTTCTTAAAAAACACAATCTCTTTCTGATGATGATGATGATGATTGTTATTATTATTATTATTATTATTATTATTATTATTGGAGATAGGGTCTCACTCCATCACCTAGGCTGGAGTGCAATGGCACAATCTCTACTCACTGCAACCTCTCCCTCCCGGGTTCAAGCAATTCCCCCACCTCAGCCTCCCAAGGAGCTGGGACTACAGGCACACACCACCACACCCAGCTAATTTTTGTGTTTTTTGATAGAGACGGTTTCACCATGTTGGCCAGGCTGGTCTCAAACTCCTGACCTCAAGTGATCCGCCCGCCTCAGCCTCCCAAAGTGCTGGGATTACAGGCGTGAGCCACCATGCCGAGCCTCTTTCTGATTACTTTTGATGATTTTATGTGTTTGGCCTCTAGGAGATCTATCTGATTCAGCTAAGAATGTTCAAGTTACTAGAGCAGTGGCTCCCAAACTGCTGCATATTAGAGTCACCTGGTAGCTATAAAAATGCTGCTGCCCAGCTAGACCCCACATTATATGAATGAGCATCTCTGGGGTGAACCTAGTGCCAGTCCTTATTAAAACTCTACGTGATGCCAAAGAATAGCTCAGTTTGAGAACGAATATTACAAAATACTGGTGCTTAAGACTGCTGGATAGTGATGAGAAGTCACAGGACATAGGAGTGCCTCAGGGGAGGAGGAGAGGATAAATAAGAACTAGAAAGGGACTGGAGGAAACCCAGGCCATTCCGTATCTCATTCTGAGGAATGGTTACTTAAGATTTTTATATTTTATATTTCTTACTGTATATATTGTATAGCCCAAGGGTGGGGGCTAGGGGAGGGATAGCATTAGCAGAAATACCTAATGTAGATGATGGGTTGATAGGTGCAGCAAACCACCATGGCACGTGTATACCTATGTAACAAACCTGCACATTCTGCACATGTACCCCAGAACTTAAAGTATAATAAAAAATTAACAACAAAAAAAGAAAAAGTAAAGTAATAATAATAATACATACACAGGCACACTGATAGGTGGTCCTACCCTTAAGGATTCTGATTTGTGTGGCCTGGGCATTGATGTGTAAAGCTTCCCAGCCGATTGTGGTGCACAGCCAGGGCTGGAAACCATAGCTCTAGAAGGAGGGTCACTGGTTGCTTTCAACCACATTTCAAGTTAGCAGTGCCATAGCCAGGTCTCTGTAGACCAGCATCTGGCCTCAGCCTTCTATTTTATCCATTCACAAGAATCAGGCAGGTGAAAGAAGACAGTGGCTCCCGCCTGTAATCCCAGCACTTTGGGAGGCCGAAGCAGGCAAATCACGAGGTCAGGAGTTCGAGACCAGCCTGGCCAACCTAGTGAAACTCCGTCTCTACTAAAAATACAAAAAATTAGCTGGGCATGGTGGTGGGTGCCTGTGATCCAGCTACTTGGGAGGCTGAGGCAGGAGAATTGCTTGAACCAGGGAGGCGGAGATTGCAGTGAACTGAGATGGCGCCATTGCACTCCAGCCTGGGTGACAGTGCGAGACTCCGTCTCAAAAAAAAAAAAAGAAGATAGACTCACACAAACCAAACTCACAGCAACTGACTGAATTCTGTAGTCCTGTGCATTCATGTTGTTAAAAGAAATCTGTCAACAGACCAGAAGCATTTGTTTCAGGGACAGAATTGAGGACCCTCTTTGGTTCTTGTTTTCTTAGATATTATATTAACAGTTACCCTATTGCCAACACATCATATCTTCAAGTAGAGTGTACTGTCCCTTATCCACAATTCTGAAATCCCAAAAAGCTATGAAAACTGTATTTTTTTTTTCAGTAAGGTGGCGTCAAAACATATTTAGCAATAAAACCTGACCAGAACTCATGTAAAGTTATTTGAAGGCTTTACTTACTTTACTTGGTGCAAATCGTCATATGTTTTTCTTTGGATATATGAATACATTTGATTGCATAGTGCTGCTTTGTTCTCCACTCTGGGTATAACATAATGTACAATATTTATAAATTTCTAAATCTGATAAATTTAGTTCTTAAAGCCATCTGACCTAAAGGCTTCAGGTAAAGGATTATGGGCCTGTAGCTTCTTTATATATTAAATTCCCAAAGGACCTCCCCTGGTCTTGGGTAATAGCCCAGCCTCAGGGCAGTCCATTTTCTAACCACTTTTGGTTTGACTATGCTGGCAGGCAATGATGTTCATCTCAGGGACCAACTCAGTCTTGCTTCCCAGTGCTGTGCACAAAGCCTGGAATGGTGAGGCCCTGATAGATACATACTGAGGAAATACAGCAATCTATTGTGCGTTGATTTCCCTAGTTTTGCTGTCAGAGGGTGACCTTTTCCAGTCTTCTCCCTAAATCCTGGGAGCACCATGCTCTGATAACATCTGTTGAGCTGTATCTCCAAATTCTAAAAGAATTGTGTTAACAGAAGAAATCAGTTATTTAAATATATCGTTTTAGAGAGTGGATTGATTCCTAGAAAGAGGAAAGAAAAACCTGTATAACGCAAATAGATTCTGTTGCAAGAAACTAATAGTATTAGCGCTATAGTAATAACAGTAATGCTTTGTTCTCTCCTCCCTCTCCTGCATTGTAGTTACATGCATATTTCATCTGCTAGTGTTCAGGCAGACTTTTAGAATCAAGAAGCCCCTCACTCTTCATCCTGTTTGTTGAGGGGGCGGGGGTGGGGGGATTCAGGAAAAAAATATCCCAGGTGTGCTTTTGGTGTTCAGTTTTTCTCACCCTAATAGCTATATGGGTCTAGTGATCTGGGCCCAGGCAGTGACTGAAAACTGAGGTTTCTCTCCACTCTTGCCAATGGCACTTGGCTCTGAGGGACTTCCAGGATCTAGGGCTATTGGTCCCATGGTGGATGGGGCAGTACATCCATTCCTTATTCTCTAGATCTGTGCTGTTCAACAGAACATTCTGCAATAATGGAAATGGTTTATATCTGTACTAATACCATAATCACTAGCCTTATATTGCCATTCAACACTGGAAATGTGGCTAGTATAACTGAGAAACTGAAATTGTAATTGTATTAGTTATTTTTTATTTTGATTTTAATATTACAAGTGGCTAGTGGCTACTGTATTGGACAGCACAGATCTAGATCTGGGGTGCAGGCTGTTTTCATTCTGACATAAATGGCTGGGGCATTCTAAGGCTACCCAGAGAAGATCACTCAACTCAGCCTTAAAGTATGGGATGAAATAATTCCAGGCAGGAGCAGAACAAGTAAAGCAAAACAAAAACAAAAACCAAAGCATGGAAGTGCTAAAGAACCTGGCAGATTCAGAGAACTGTATCTGACTCTATATGGCTAGATATTGTGATAGTGTAGGTTGGATGAGAGGTACTGGGAAAGCAGTAGGAAGTGAATTTTCTGAAAAGACCTTTCAATTTGTCAGGCTAGGGATAAACCCTTCAGGGTGTTTAAAGGTGCTCCTGTAATGTCACCTGCTGTTCTGAGGCTCAGAACTCTGAGAAGTAGTTATCTGTGCCACTTGGCGAGTGTCTCCAGTCTTTGACACCTCTGAAAGCTACTTCCTGCACACCAGAAGCATAGTTTGGCATGGAATGTCCTCCTGAAGTTGAACTGCGAAGAGATTTCTTGTTGTGGTTTCTGCAGATGGCTACTGTGCAGTACTGGGAGTCAGAGAAGAGTCTTCTCAGGGACCTGAGTTCAGGGCCACCTTCCCACACCCCCAGGCACCTGCTGGCAAGTAACTGACAGAGGTGTGTGTGTGTGTGTGTGTGTGTGTGTGTGTGTGTGTGTGTGTGCGCGCGCGTGTGTGGGCGCGGGCGCGCGCGCGTGCGCGTGCACGCATGCATGAGGGGAGTCATAATCATAGCCCCTTAGGTTACTAGAGACAGGATTTAAACTTAGATGAAGGGTCACTAGTCCTCCTCCAATACTCTCCAAGGGTTAACAAACTGGAAATTCATCTAAACAAAATAAGCAAGACCTATTCCTACTCTGGTTGTTTTTTTCCCCCAATTGATAAGTTGAACTATTTGGAGGGGACGTCTGTACCATGTGTTTTTCCTATACTAAAATTTTAAAAGTAATTCAAAACATTGATTTTCACGGACCTAAGACAGTCTAAAATAAATTGAACCAAGAATTTAACTTTTCATTTAGCAAAAAAAAAAAAGTTTTCCTCTGAAGGGTAGGAAGACTTTGCAAAGGTTATCATAATAACATTTTTTCCTTATTTAAAAAGAAAATCCCAATGTGTTGTTGGTAGTTTCCCTCTTTTTCTTCTGAATCTGATTCTGCTTTGACTTGAGTTTTGTTGGTAGAACAGTTGCAGATTTGACTCTTACAAGTCAAACATACGACCATGTGATTAGTAGACTTCCTCAGGTGCACAGTAGGTTATTCAGGCCATCTTACACGCCTAGGACTCGTCTCCAGGAGAAACAAAGTGAGAAACAAAAAGAAAATAAATCTGTCGCATTATTAAATTTGTGCTCTTGACGCCTGCAGTTGTTGACTATAGCAAGTGGGGGTTAAACTGTCAGCTTGACAACTTGTAAAGCTCTTTATCATAGAAAGCAAGAAAAAAAATCAATGCTGAATTACCTCAGGAATATTATTGATGACCTAAATGTCATTTTCTGTTTTTATTACTTTTTATTGTATTTAGCTTGTAATTCAAACCACTTTCTAATTAATTTGGTTTGGCTCAGTTGGAAATAGAAAAAGCTAACTATCTAATAGGTGACACATGTCGCAGAGAAACCTTACAACATCCCCATTTCCCTGAGATCAATCAGCCATGAAATAACTTACCAAACTTTTGTTTTTCTAGCAAATTCTTAAGAAATACAATGAAATTAAATTTGTCTAGTCCAAAGAAACGGGAAGAAACATGAATGAGCAAAAGTGACCTGAAAGCCCAGTTTTATCTAGCTATAATCTCTCGTCTAGTTGTTAAAATATCCCGAAGCACTCGATCATGTTGCATTTTAATTTCAAAGCCATGTGTTGTATTAGCAAAGTGCACATGTTCCTGATTTGAACTACGAGTTCCCCGGCTGTTAACCAGAATTCTCGGCTGGCACGGACAAGGTCTCCAGGAGGTCAGAGGCCTGGAGCCTACATCTTGGTTAGATCTTACTTGTGTGGAAACCAGAAGCCTGGGTCAGACAGCAGTGCCTATGACAGGCCCTGATTAGATTAGGACTACATTTATCAACTACACAGAGAGCACACTTAACCTTTCAACTCAAGAGTCTTGATGTACCTTTATTTTAAAACAAAAAGGTGAATGTTACTCTGCCAAAGTCTTGGTCCAATAGCAATGAAGTATAACATGCAGCTTTTTCTAATTTCATCTACTACCAGATTTACACAAGGATAATATGCAAGATTATACCCTGACAAGCGTTTTATCTGTTTTCTAAATGTATAAATATGATATTTCGATATTTATAGAAACCTACTTCATAATTTTACATTATGTTCATTTTTTTCCTTAAGAGTTTAGAATTTTTCTTTGGTTTCTACCTAGATTTACTTACTGTATATATGTATGTATGTATGTATGTATGTATGTAGGTATGTATTCATTCATTTAGATTTAGTAGATTAGAACTATTCTAGTAATTGATTAATATATCATGAAAATCCATCTGTGGAAGGAGTAACAAGCTGCTTTTAGAAACTTGATTTCTTTTTATTCTCCCAAGTATTTGGCTTAAATATTTCTTTGAAACATCACTTAATTTTTTCAAATATGTGGTTTAATTTTCTAGGAAGTAATGACTAAACTTTTAACAAGACAAATTGAATAATATAGTTTTACAGTAGGTTTTTCAAGTACGATCCATTCGCATTCTTCTGATGAACCTTTGATCAAGTCTTTCACTGCTGGGCAGCCTTACCTCACAGATTTAGGATATGTCAGGGACATCGGTGTCCTCCTAAATCTGTATGGAGAGAATATTCAGGGAACATACATGGTGGTGATAGAATCATGGTATGGGGAATGGTCTGAATTCACTACCAATGAACAACTGAACTCTCTTCATTCATTTATCTTCTAGTTCCTCACTAAGCACCTACCGTGTTGATGAGGTGGAGAGAACACTCCCTGGCCTCTTGAAACTAACTCTCTACTTTCTCAGTTCTGCATCAGAATCCTTGTTCTATGCCAGTGCCAAGTCACATAGAGCTAAAAAATATTCTCCTTGGTAATCATGCACAGGCTGTAGCCTTCAAAATAAAATTATTCTTCATGCTAAAAGGATGGTGTTTTCTGTCATTATATTGTTTCTGCAGTATGCTTGTTCAGTTATGTAAACTCATTTTATGTGACATTTATAGGATCCTGGCCTAGAATGCAGGTTTAAAGGAGGAAGAGGCAGCAAAGAGCTTTGGTAGAAATAATTATTTCCCTGAGTAAAAGAAAGATAAAATGAGTTCGTTTAAATTATAGTAAAAGTGGTTGCCAGTCGCCCAACATAGTGATCTCTTTTTTTTTCCTTACCTAAATGAAATCTAAATCTTAGAGCCATTTTGAACCTTTTCTAAAACATGAGGTTGTTTTGCCAATTCACTTTCATTTGGAAATAATTTTTAAATTTCCTATTATATCATAAACTTTGAATTTCAAAAACTGCTGCATGAAGTGCTGTTTTCATCTTTTTGTCCCAATATTTTTGATGCCACACTTCTGATCTTAAGGTTATATAATTTTAAAGGTTATTCTGAATTTGATATTTACTGGGAAAAAAAATACTTATCAGTGGGGATTATCATTATCTTGGTTGTTGATAGGCACATTTTTTAATAGTGCTTTCTTTACTGGATGTGTATTTAATAGGTCCATCAGCAATATTTACTGAGCCCAGAGTGTGAATAGAATGAAAATGTTTTCAATGTTGTGGCTAATTAGTGACGGGAGAAAAAAAGAAATACTTGAGCTTAAATTGTTTTAATAATTTCCTCAGTTTCTAAGTAAATCTCTGCACCCACACACCCTACCAAACTCACTTGTTCATTTCAGGTCACCTTATGTTGGACAAACCCTTTTAGAGTTACGCTTTATTGGTTTTTAGATCTGGAAAAAAAAAAAAAAAGGTCCATTGTCCATTCCCTCTCTCTCCCTGTTTTTCAGAAACTTATTTTATATTTAAAGGTTGCCAACATTCTAGCTATCAAGGCCACACACAGTCAACCATTTGGACATCTAATCAACATTCAGAAGACATTTATTGAGCCCCTACTGTACACCAGACTCTGTTTTAGACATCAAATTTGCATCTCAAGGTTTCTATTTATATTTTTATTTTTTGAGACAAGATGTCACTCTTTCACCCAGGCTGTAGTGCGGTGGCCCAGTCTCATCTCACTGCAACCTGCGCCTCCCAGGCTCAAGCGATCCTCCCACCTCAGCCTCTCAATTAGCTGAGACTACAGGTGAGCAACACCATGCCTGGCTAATTTGTGTATTGTTTGTAGAGATGGGGTTTTGCCATGTTGCACAGGCTGGTCTCGAACTCCTGGGCTCAAACGATCTGCCCGCCTCGGCCTCCCAAAGTGCTGGGATTATAGGCATGAGCCTGTGCGCCCAGCATCTCAAGTCTTTAAAGGCAATTGGAAGATATATCTGATGAACTAGTTAATTCTGCTGGAATTGGTAGCCTCTGAAATGCTTGGGTGATCCCTTCTAGGTCTTCACTTGCTTGATTTTAGGATGTTTCTTCCCCTTGTGAAGAGAATGCAATGTTCAGCGTGCTCAGGAATGTAATCCTGAATATCAGATACCAAGTTACCACAGGCCTGGCTTAGACTGATTATAAGACCTCTGTTTTTAGGGTTGTTGGCTTTGTCACGGTCAGGTCTTTTCTGCCTCTCACCCACTGCTGTTAGGAAGTCCTGAAGCTACTGACCCCCACAGATGCCTCAGATTGGGAGGACACACATCAGGAAAGGATGAGAGTGACATGGGATCAGCCTGGAAGGCAGCCCAAGAAAGTGGAGGAAGGTAGAGGGTCTGTGTTCCTAGTGCTATTTAATTAAATCTGAAACTCCTTTTTAGGGCTACTTACCATTTTACCCTCTGCTACCTACCAACTTTTTCTCCTGTTTTGCCTTTAATCTGAAGTATTTTAATAAGGCTCCCTTCCACATTCCTATCTTCTGCAATTGTTTTATTTCTCTCCTTGCGATTATCCCAGAAAATAGTCTCTATATGACTTGATTTTGAAATGTTTCTTAGAATTAATCAATAACACCTTGAGGTTTTCCAGTTTAATTTGTATGTATTTATCTTGGCATATAGTACACATCTCTCTAGGATGCAATTTTGTAGTTGTTTGGATGTTGGCAGGTTTTAGGGGTGGGAGGGGAGAAAGTTGTATTTTTAGCTATAGTGATTCACTTTGTAAATGGTGTATGCTGTCGTCTGTCCTCCGGTTGATTTACTCCATATGGAATCAACTCACTCTAAGCACACCCTACAATTTCAGTGGTTTACAAAACCAATAAAAATATAAAATGCTGAAATAAATATTTAAGATTCCTTTTCTGCATTGCACTAAAGATATGATGGAAATAAATTGTAAAAGAAAGTATTTGCACTTGAGGAATTCAGGTAAAAGTCATGAAGCTATAATTAAAAACAGGATTGTAGGAGCCGAGTAAGACTGGGGAGAGATAATTAAATTTTACTATTTGTCTTATTTTTAATCATATATTCATTTACACAAAGCCAGTCTTGATGGACTACAAAAGACACCATATGTTGTCATTTTAAAATAAAGTTTTGTATTTAAATTAGGCATGTCTGCTATGTGGCTGTATGCCACCACTCCCTGCATCAAAATCCTTCTCAACACGGGGCTTCAAGGAAACCACTACCAAACAATTAGAGTTCCCTAAACAATGAACCTATTCGCTATTTAATTTTTAGATGCACCTCCAGCCTTACTCCTCCTTCACAGACCCTCTGCTCTAGCTCACACAGTTTTCTTATTCTCTTAGAAACATGCCAGCTTCCTTCATTAAAGATCAACTCACAACCCAGCCTCTACCTAAGTTCATTTTTTTCCTTTGGTGTTCAAATCTCACTCCCTACAGAAAACTTTTCCTGGAGACTATAGCCCAAAGACAGATTTCAGTGGTTCCCAAGTCAGACTGTATATCAGATTTAATGGAGACAGCTGTTCAAAATATAGATTCCTGACCCTGCCCCAGACCACCTTACTCAGATTGTGTCTAAATCTAGGAATATGTGTTTTATCTTGCTCCTCAGCCAATTCCTATGCAACTGCTTGGCATTCTCCATTCGTGTTTTGGGAACCACATGGGTGACAGAAAGAATCAGTAATTCTGGAGTCTGTTGGACCTGAGTTCAGATCTTAGCACCTGCACTTATTAGCTGATCAGGTTACCAGACTTCTCTGGGCCTCAGAGACTACAAAATTGCAGTTTCTTTTCCAAAGATTTTTTGTTTTGTTTTTTAGAGGAAGGATGCTCTGAAAGTTGAAGATACCACCCAACTAAGTTGGTATATCAAGTAGTGTGAATATAGTCTTCTGAAGATGGTCCTATGAAACGGACTGCTTTTCTGAGTGGCGTGTGGTAGCCAGTCTTGTTTATGATGTGGTCATACTGAGTAGCAGTGGCATTTCCCTCCTCCCTTCTTCTAAAGTTCAAATGAGTTTTCTGTCTTTGGTCTAGAACTCCCATAGTCATTTACATTTAGAATGATTCCAAATGGAGAGTGAGTCTCAATTTCCTGTGCACTGAAGCACCCGTCGTATGGTGTATAAAGATATTGGGAACACTAGTGCCATTTTGGGACCTGAGACTATTTAGATATTAAAGTAGATTTCAGAGCCATTTAAAGCAGATTTTTCAGTTCCTCATTCAGGAAAAGAGAATGGCAGTCTCAGAACTGGAAGGGACCTCAGCCCTCTTACTGAGTCTTCATGCCTTTATGCCAATAAATGCTTGGATCAGAAAATCTCATTGGCTCCCCAAGCTGAGTCAGGAAACCTACCTATAATAAGATATGTGTAAACCAAAACTATCAAACTTTTTAAATTGTTTTAAATTGATGTTTTAACCAATGGCTGCCATCCATTGTAGTATAATTGAATTAACTCGTATAGATAGAATCCTATTAGGCAGGTGGATTCCTTTATAGACTACCATATTTAAACACACACCTCCACCCCACCTTCTCTTGAAAGCTTTTGAAAAGGAATCTCTCCCAAAGGTTGATTTGACTATCTGCAGTGAAAAACCTTGAAGACTTAGGTAACCTCATTTACTAAAACAAAAAGCAAAGTGTATTTGTTGCATATTAAGTACTTGTCATGAGATGGATTCTGGACCAGTGATTTTATAATTATTAATTCTATGTGTATCTCTTATTAATTCTAATAACTGTGCAATAGAGTAGATACTATTATTTCTATTTTACTCATAAGAACACTGAGGCCTGCTCAAGGTCAGAGAACTAGTAAGTGGCCGAGCTAGGAATCCAACACAAGTCCAACTCCAAGGACATTTCATAGCAAGAAATGACAGACCATGATTTAGGCTGAGGTTTCTAAAATTTTGAATTCAATATTAATTATACCTATGAACTTTCTCCCTGCATAACTTTGCACATACGCAAAATGTTGCATACAGTTTCAGAAGGTCCAAGGACGCCCCAAAGCCCAGGATATCACCAATGAGTATGTAACTCTAGATTTAGCTTGACAGGAAAGATTGTTAAATAATTACAAGATAAATAAACAAATTCCTCATGTACCTCGCATGTTGAATTTAGCACCATAGATGGTAATACAAAAGAATAATCTAATGAATGCATGTGTTACATTGGGCTTACATGTAAGTTACAACTGGGAGTTCAAGTTGTTCTTTTTGAGAGGGCAGCGATGCCATTTTTTAGACTACTTAAATTACATTCTAGTACTCATATTTGCTTGTAGAAATAAGAATAGTAATAAAATTTAAAGATATTAGGGTTAAGCAAGACCTTAGACATTATCTGAGATTACGGCCTTTTCATTTACAGATGAGGAAAAAGGGCCTGAGAGTCTCTGCAGTTTATCCAAGGTCACACAGCCAATTACAGTCAGGGTCACACCTGGAGCCTGGGATTTTTAGATTCTTTTTCCCGTGCTTTTCCTACATTGAACTAACTAATTCATGGTATGCACATCCAAAGAAACAATAGGTGTCCATTCTGCATCTTGAGTCCATTCCTTTCCAAATGACTGAAACATGTTCTTGCTCTTTTGAAAATAAAACAGTAACAAGAGATTTAGCACAGATATCCTTTTCAGTCCTATAAAGGTTCAGATAGAAGCTAGAGTACACGCACGAAATTCAAGACTATGGCACAGAGGCCAGGAGCCATGATGCTGCAGTGAGATTAGGAATACTGGTCTGTTGGACCAGAGTTATGGATTATCATAAGCTCAATGATCTTTACTCAGCTCACTTACTCCCTCACTTCTTCATTCATCCACAAGTATTTATTGGGCACCCAAAGGTGGGTCAGGCCCTGTGCTTGGCCCTAGGAACAGAGACACATAGATCCAGCCCCTGTCCTCACCAATCTCAGAAGCAGGAGAGACATCTTGTTTCCTCAAAAGGTTTTCTCCTTAGAGGAAAATATTTCAAGTCTGTATTAGAAGGATATTGGCCAGTATACACAGTTTTTCCTTCAACAGGGACTCCACTCCCAGAAGTAGCCATGGATTATAAACAGACTAATTAAGAAATAGGATCCTCGTATTTTTTTCATGAAGCTTATAATTAGCAGCTCTGACTTTTCAAGAGTATCTCTAGTTATCTTAATGAATATTGAAAAATTCCCCCAATAAAAGTAATTCTCATTTCTCATAATTTATAAACTAAATTATTGTTAAATGGTAAACACAACTATAACAAAGTTATGTGGCAAAAACAAACGACAAAGAGGAGATGTGGCTGCTCCCAAAAGGTGGGGGGTTATTCCATTAGATGATCAAAAATGTGATGATGCCACAGCCATTGACATTTTACAAGAAAATGAGGGAAAACCACATTTTAATACTGCCAGTTTACTCCTAGTAAATCATCACTCTCTAAATTAACTAATAATTTAGCATTTTTGTTCCTGCTTTAAAATGATTCTATACTAAGTTGCAAAATGGTGATGGCATTTTCAGATTTTGAATTTTTATGACAAGTTCAAGTTGCAAGTAACTCTTTTAAACCACAAGAGAAAGAGAAAGAGCTTATGAGCAAGCGCACTTGTGTGTGTGTAGATATGAACTAATGCATACAGAAGGAGTTTTCATCAGGGATTTCTGAATGTATTATAATGCAAATTACATTTTTAAGCTGACCAAACTATTGATGGCTTTATTGAATGAAATAATTTATTATAGAAATATTTTAGTCAGATGACATTTCATCATCAAATAACACTAAACACAATAGCCATTTCCTATAAGACTGTTGTCTTGAGCCAAGGGCTTAAAAAAGAAGATAAAACTTGCCTTGTTCCAAACGTAGCATTGTACTAACAATTGTTTATTACACTACAGAAGAAAAGAATTCTGCCAGCCAGACATGGTGGACTGGAAAAACATGCCATTGTGTCAGATCATCCCAAGAAATCTTCATTTTTCCCTCCTCTCCTAATAATGTTTGACAAGTGGAGATGAATTTTTAAAATCCAAGTCTCTTTTATGCCATTCATTGGGATAATACTATAAAATCTCTCCTCGGGTACTCAGAGTATTACAACATCAATGACCTGTCAGCAGCTGCATACAGTTTTTCTTTTTAAGACTGTGTAAAGCTATGGTTAAATTCTAATTTTCTAAAATAGGTTTAAGTATGGGGAGAGCCAAAATTAAGTGCACTTTTCTTGCTAGAAATCAGACCACAAATTGTACATTCTGCTTACAAAGATGATTAAGGCGGTCCCAGCCGCACACCAGCAGTTCGGCAGATTAATTGGAGCATGCAGATTTGTGTAAAAACATATGTTGGGATTGGAGTAGCCTTTTTTTTTTTTAAATGCTGTTTAAAAGTTTTTTGGAAGTTCCTGTGTATAATTTTCACATTATCTAATCCTCTCTTAAAAGCCTGAGTTTAAATTCATATATGCCCAATATTTAAGCATTTTGTCAAAATGGGAGCATCTTATTGATACCTTTCGTCCAGTTAGTTGGTGGCAAGCTTTTTCATTTAGGAAATACCAGTGTTCATTATTTTTTAAATTGTTTCATGATGAAACCAGAGCCCCTTGTTTAAACAAGGCATAAATTTAGGACCCAAAAAGAGCTAGAGCCTCAGAGCTGTGATACACATGAACATACAGTAAACACGGGAAACTTAAGTTGGAATTTGCTGAAAATATGATTAAAACTGCTTGCAGAAATTTAATTTACCCCTCTATTTGTTAGGACTTGTTGGCTTGACAAGCACTATACCACAAAGCCAGCTAAACCCATGCTGCTCATAATGGTGGCACAGACACCTGTAAGAGACATTTCAGAATATTGGCCAGTATTTTAATAATCTGCCTAAAACCTCATTAAATTAAGATCAGCAAGTAACTCTAAATGAAGAGACATATAACCCATTTTGATGTAATATAAAGCTCATGTATCCTGACTTTCCACAGGCTTCCAGAGTTCAATATTGACAGGGTTCATAAACTAAGAGAAAATGAAAGTAAAGCAAATAAGGAGTATTTAGAATGAGTAAGCATGCGTGTCCTTAATACAAAGTTGACTTCACTTTAATTAGAGTTCAAAGCTGTAAGGCTGAAAATATGTATTTTTAAGGTAACTTTTTATTCCTTTAAATTGTCTCAATCCTATGATTTTATAACATTGTTATTAAAAATAACACTTACTGGGTTACAGGAGAGATTTGAGATAAATACACAAAGTGCCTGTCAGAGTACCTGGCACTTTAGTAGGGGCTCAGTAAAGAGTAGGGAGGAAGTGGAGGAGGATCACTGGTAGCTGTGTAAGTGGTGCTAAGTTTGGACATCTAGGCAGTTAAGTCAGTTATTCCTAGGGAGAAAAAGGAAATTAGAGTCTAACAAGCAATAATTGCTCAAAGCAATTGTAAAGGACTACACATGTAAATCCCTTGCCATCCACAGATAATGCAATTTAGACAATATAAAAGTTTAAAACGTGTAATAATCACTGGTCTTTTGCCCTTGTTTACTTAAGAATCTGTCTGCTGAAAATTTTCCTGTTGCCCTTATTATATTTGCTTTGCAGCAGTGAAGAATAATCTATCTCATTCTGTGGATAAAACCTCCACTCTTCATGGAGATTTTTTTATTGTTGGAACTTAGTTGGATCTCATATTAAATAATGCATAAACATTGAGTTATCCAATCTTATCTCTTTTTCTTTGGTCCTGCTTGCTAACTAAATTCTCCCCCTTTAAAAAAAATTGTTTATATGCTTGATATCTCTCCTCCTCTTTGCTACTTTTTCCTTCAGTACCATAAACATAATTATTGCACCATGGTGCTCTTGCTAGAAATAGGCTGGAATTCCTGTAAGCTCCACTTTCAAGACAGCTCCCCTGCTGATTTTGTGGTATTGCATGTGTGATTTTTCCCTGCCCAAGTGACACCGCCAAATACTGTTAACTTAAGTGGACCTGTTTTGGCCATGAGGAGATGGGTTATCTTTCTGAATTAGCTAAGAGGTTGATTTCAGATGTCAGGGTGCTGCCCTTGTAAAGGTTTAGTGTACACGTACAGATTCACCAAAAAGGGCCTCTGTGGTTCTTACTTTTGCACATTTCTGAGAATGGGGTGAATGATTCACGTTTACATGGAGGATATTCCCAGCTATTAAGCCAGCCAGGGGAAATATCTATAAGTCAATCACAAAATAGCTAAGGTGTTCTCATAGACGTCGGTTCCCATCATAATAAAATTACAAATTTAGTAATTTGCAAAAAGAGGCACTAAGAAGTGATGACACCATATTTCAATAATCTGTCTGATGCTCTTCTAGGCTCTGTGTTAACCAAAGAGTTTGATAGGCCTCACACTTTGGTCCAGTGAGCCCTGGTTTTTCAGCTGAAAAGCGGTCGGATAATCACTAACATTCTAGGATCATATGACTTACTAACCCAGGGAGTCGAGTAGTCATGAATTGAAGCATAGGACATCTGTGAGGCAGAAGCAAGGGCCTCTGCAAAGACAAGTTACACTGATATACACATTCACATACACACCTTAGATCAAAGAAGAGCCACTGATCATAGCCTGAGCGGCTGATTGGACTTGGGACTTTTCTACACATTGCAACTTGAAAACTTGCTCTCCAGTGACCCAGGGAAAAACTATTCTCGTTACCTTGTGCAGATAACTAATTGGAAGTTGAGCACCTCTCAGGAGTTCCAATACTTCTTACAGAAAGAATTGGTGTTAAGCTATAATTCTTGAACTGAAGATTTATTGTAACTGAGAAACTGCTTGTCGAAGTTTAATTTACCCCTCTATTTGTTAGGACTTGTTGGCTTGACACACACTGTACCATAAAGGCAACTAAACACACACTGCTCTTAATGGTGGCACAGACACCTGTAAGAGACATTTCAGAATATTGGCCACTATTTTGATAATTCTGCCTAAAACCTCATTAAATTGAGATCAGCAAGTAACTCTAAATGAAGAGACATATAACCCATTTTGTTGTAATATAAAGCTCATTTATCCTGACTTTCCACTGGTTTCCAGAGTTCAATACTGACAGTGTTCATAAACTAAGAGAAAATGAAAGTAAAGCAAATAAGGAATATTTAGAATAAGTAAGCATGCGTGTCCTTAATACAAAGTTGACTTCACTTTAATTAGAGTTCAAAGCTGTAAGGCTGAAAATATGTATTTTTAAGGTAATTTTTTATTCCTTTAGATAAAATTGTCTCAATCCTATGATTTTATAACATTGTTGACACAGTGAATGGTACAGATTGGGTTATGTTCGTTATCACCTTCTAACTCTATTAAGAATGCTACTTGCCCTTTTATCTAAAAAATTATAATATTTCTGAAACTGTGCTAAATGTATAGATTTTTTAATCGTAGTTGTTTGTTCACTGTGTGTATCGTGTACTTCCCCTGAGTGGACACATCTCATTGTGACAATCTCTCATTTTTATTCTGTCAGTATTATGGTCTTTTTAATCCTGTGTCCTTCTGATTGAGTCTGTGGACACAAATTTCATAAGGTCAATTGTTTTATGACACACAAGATCATATTAGACCCCAGTATACTGGCCACCAATATACTGAAGGCTGCCCATCCCACATCTAACCTGCTTCACTCTCTTTCTGCTGTGTCTGCTTTTATCTCTGTTCTTTTCTTCATGATCAATCTTGAAAGAGTCATCTGCATTCAGGGTCCCTACTTCCTCATGTCTCTGAGTCTGTCTCCACCTCCGTCTCTGGGGTGTAACTGTTCTGGTAGTACCTCCTAGTTGTCAGACCCTGCAGAGATGTCTTGCTCCTTATCCTTTTTGATCACTCTCCTCTCTTTGACCCTTTAAACCCACTCTTGACTTCTGTGATACCACTCCTTCCTGATTCTCTTTCCACCCTGTTGATGCCTGTCTGCCTGCATAATCATCTTTGCTTGTTCCTCTCCTCCACCTGCCTCTTACATTCTTGGCCTCATGTTTCCATCCTCACACCCCTGGTCTCCTTACTCCTCCAACAGTCTTGTCTAGGTACCTGTCTTTGCATCATTTCCAAACGTGTGTCATCAGATTCAATCTTTGTTTTGTTTTTGCTTTTGTTTTTTAATTTCCAGATTTATTCTTTTAACTGGCTACTGCACTGATTTTCAAACTGAGTTCTAGGGAAGCCCTGAAGTACCAGGCATGGATGCCTCTATTTTTGTCTCTGCCCTGGTTCTTACCCATACATGCTTCTCCATCTTATATCCTCCTTCTCATCCTTCAAAACCAAATAGAAATTTCACCTTTTTAGTTAAATAAGCCACCCCTGCCATGTCATTCCTCCACCTCCATCACTACCATTGAAATGTGGTAGCTTTTCAAGCATTTCAGTGCAATATTAGTAGCTGTGCTCTCATACTCTTAACCCACATTTTCATTTGCATTAGCAAGGATACTGTAATAATAAAAATGATGCAAAGTTAGAAAGACTACTTTTCTAGCCCTTTAAAATCAATAGTCACTTGTATACAGTTTATTCAGTCTTTTGTTATTTGAATATACTATCTCTCATTGTATCCAGAACTGTCTTAAGATTATAGTGAATATACGTAACTCCCCAAAATCTATTTGGTAAACTAATATTAAATAAGTTGTTCTTATAGCACGATTGTGATGATACATATACTTTTACATCTTCTTAGTATTAATTCTGAAAATTAGATTTTAATCATACTATAGAGATAGTCTATTCTGTCACTTAAGGACTGATTTCTGTTTGTTTGAAAAATGACCTTTTGTTTTAATTTCATTCCCAATATATAGCCATAGGAATCATAGCAAAGACCAAAGACTAGGTAATATGTATCATATATTTAATATGATAAATATTTATTAATATGTATCATATATTTACTGTGATATTATTCATACTTTAAATGATGTTATTCATACTTTTTAATAGAAATTGTACAACTCACAATTGTGAAATTGAACTAAGACCAATATATTTTCACTTACCTGGAAAGGTAAAATATTGCCCCACATTTAAAAAGAAATATAACGATAATTTTATATATATATGTATATATATGTGTGTATATATATATATATATATATATATATATATTTTTTTTTTTTTTTTTTTTTTTTTTGAGACAGAGTTTCACTCCTGTTGCCCAGGCTGGAGTGCAATGGCACCATCTCGGCTTACTGCAACCTCTGCCTCCTGGGTTCAAGCGATTCTTCTGCCTCAGCCTCCCGAGTAGCTGGAATGACAGGAATGCGCCACCACGCCTAGCCAGTTTTGTATTTTTAGTAGAGACGGGGTTTCTCCATGTTGGTCAGGCTGGTCTTGAACTCCCAAAGTGCTGGGATTACAGGCGTGAGCCACCACACCCAGCCCGATAATTATATTTTTTAAAAAAACAGATGAGTAGTTTGAACTCAGGCATAATGTTTTAATTTTTTTGAAGCTCTAATTAGTACATCCTGACAGATAAAAATTAATGTTCCCTTCAGAAGTTTTAGGATACCTGACCAAAAATAAAAAAAACCCAATGTATATATTTTAAAGGTTTGTCTATGAATACGAAATAAAAAATAGCTTGTCAGAAGGTGAAGTCAGCAAAATGTGAAATATCTGAATATCTCAGTTTCAAAACAAAATTATTACTTAAATATATTTTAATAATGCTTAGCAATTATATCAAATTTGTAGCATTTAAACACTCTGAATAATTATCTTTTTTTTTTAAATCTCTGTATACAAGATAAGATGCAAATTGTAAGGACTCATTTGATAAATGTAATAGGGTTTATAGGGTAAAATGGTTCACCAAAACTTTCCAGGGTTTCTTAGTAAACTCTGAACAAGAAATCAGAAGACCTTCATCCTAATAACTCCAGTATCTTGCCAATAAGTCTCTGGGAAGTCACTTAGTTTCTCTGAATACTTCATCCTCCTAAATAACGGACTCGCATTTTCTAGAAAGCATGAAGTACCATACAAGTGTAAATTGGAAGAATTGTGTTGGTCCACACATAAAATACACTAATAATAGCTGATGAGCTTTAAAAACAATCACAAAAAAATCTCATAATGTTTTAAGAAAGTTTACGAATTTGTGTTGGGCCGCATTCAAAGCCATCCTGGGTCACATGCAGTCCGTGGGTTAGACAAGCTTGCTCTAGACTGACTGTCCCTAGTGCTTCCATTCCCTGCATAATTACTGTCATTTAACTTTGGGTAATTTATGTACATTTGTCCAGAAAACTGACATCCGCCACTCACATATGCAAGTTGAGGAGTTCCAAAATTGCAGACCATTTTCTTGAGCTAATTATGTTCAATCCTTTAGAATAAACAAATATAGAAACATTTTAAATAAAGTTTAATCAGATTATGGTAAACACTTTGGAAAAGAAGGTAGGCATTGAGTCAATATATATACTCTAAATCTTCTGCGACCTTCCTAGTTTTTCAAGATGTGTATTTTGTTAAAAAATTAATGGGTGAAGGAAGTCTGAAAAAAAGGTTGGTCAACAGGTACAAAGTTACCATGACATAGGAGGAATAATTTCTGGTGTTCTGTTGCACATTAGGGAGACAGTGGTTAACAGTAAGGTATACTTATTACAAAATAGCTAGAAGAGAGGCTTAAGACAAAGTCCAGACATCACACTGTGAGTCTAAAAGGCTTCCTCTTAAAATTATGCCCCACACATGATGTCCTTCCTCCTCATGAAAGTTATTATTTCCATCCTCTTCTGAAATGTCTGTCCTTGTGCTGGAAGGTTTGAGAGCAGCAACTGACTATCTAAAGGCATTATAGTAAAGAATCTTCAAAATTGACATGGGGCTAGTAAGGCCTACCAAAGTCAATACTAGAAACCATTGAGTAATCTTGGTGAGATAAAAGAATTCGCCTTTCAAATGGTGGCTGTTGGTCTGTTTCAGTAAAACTAATGCTTGGTCCATAAATAAGCCTAAAGGGTGTTATAAATGTCGGGAGCTGTGGGTGATTGATCTACGTTGGGTATATCATGAAAATAGACTGAAGCCACAAGGGTTGCTTCCCTGTGGAAATCGTGGTGGTAAATTGCCATATGTGTCCCCGTTATGGACCTAGCTGATCTGATTGTGGATATAACAACTTTACAGACTGGACTTTTGGTCTCTTGAGATCTCCAGTGTCTTTCTATGAAGTCTAATAAATAAAATAGCACCTTGCTTTTCAGCCTCAAACACAGAACTTGGCAGGGAATTGGAACTTTTGCCAGCAATCTTTCCCAGCTCTAAACTCTAAATGTACCTTTTCCAGAGTTGTTACTGTTCAGAAGTCTGGCTAGAACTGGATTTGTGTTAACCTAAAAGGTAAGGAAGGTACGCCAGTGTTGCAATATTGCAAAACACAAAGGTTGAGGTGACCCAAACATACTGTTAGACTAAAGGTACAAGTTTTGTTGTTCGGCAGCAGAGTAGAGTGACTATAGTTAACAACAATGTATTGTATATTTTAACATAGCTAGAAAAGAGGGCCTGAATTGTTCCCAACACATAGTAATAAATACTTGAGATGATAGATACCCTAAATTCCCTGACTTGATTATTACACATTCTACGCATGTAACAAAATATCACATGTACTCCATAAATGTCTAAAATATTATGTATCAATTTTAAAAAATATTAAAGGTTGAGATGACCAATTTAAACTAAAAGGGAAAAGTTCCAGTTCATTTTCCTCTAAATATATTCCAGCAAATTCCCTGAGAGAAAAAACATAAAGCATGAAAAGCAATTAACTTTAACTTTTCTCTGACTGTGCCAGTAAGCACCAATGGCTCTCTTTCTTGTTTTAGAACAACAACAACTTTAGGTTCAGGGATATATGTGTAGGCTTGTTATATAGGTATGCTTTTGTCACAGGAGTTTGTTGTACAGATTACTTCATCACACAGGTACTAAGCCTAGTACCCAATGGTTATTTTTTCTGATCCTCTCCCTCCTCCCACTCTCCACCCTCGAGTAGGTCCCAGCGTCTGTTGTTCTCCTCTTTGTGTCCTTGAGTTCTTATCATTTACAATGGCCCTCTTTCTTGAGGAAGTAGGAAAGCTCCTCAAATGAACAAAGGCAAATGAATCAGTAAAGCAAACAATAGCAGTTTTTTCAAATCATTCAGCCCATCTTATATATGCCATAAGGTTTGACATCTAAACTAGACCTACACAAAATAGCTATGCAAAGATACTCTGCCTGACTTTTCTCTGTATTATTCGGCTATTTAACAAATATTTATTCAGTGTCTACTATGTGCCATTAACCACTAAATGCCAGGTAATAATGAAGTCGACAAGACACTTGCCTGCATAGCACAAACTATCTAGTGGAGGAGATAAACATTAAACGCAAATAAACATATAATTGTAACATCTTTAAACTTATAGTTTGGCAACAACAGAAGAGTCTTTTTACCATTTTGTTTCTGAACTCCTTAGAATCATAAATCTTGTAAGTCTACATAAAGGCCATAAATTCATATAGGTTTTATTATACCATATATCTGTAGAGGCATAAGTATCTCATTAAAAATAAATTTAAAACCTAGTTATTGTTTATGGAAGACATTGGACATAATATTAGGAATCATTGTTATTTAGTATCTAGTATTGAATGAGTATTTGGACTCAACCAGTTCTCATAGCTAGTTAGGCATATTTATCTTCCTGTTTCCTTCAACAAGTGTTTCTTTTAAAAGTGATCGTCAATGTATTTTTGCAGTGGTCCTTTCTATAATGGAGTTGGGTGGGGTTTTCTCTGCATTTGGCGTATTATATTTTACTAGGCTGACAGGGACTACACCTACATCAACAACTTCACACAAAGTAGGGCCTTTTGTAAGCATGAGATGCTCACAGAGTACTTCAAATATTATCTTGCATTGGCCTTAGCCTGGTCTGTTAGTTCAGGCCCTAAAAATAAACACATATTAATCAGCTAATGGCAGCATGCGCAGACCAGCACGCAGGGACCTCAGTCTAACCTCATGCAATAGCTTGTCTTATGTCACCCAGGATGAAACAGTTTGCAGCCAGGAATGCCTCTAAAAGAAAGACAGTCACAAGCTTAACTAAATGTTTAAAATAACCTTCTAACTCCTCTTCACATTGACAGATTGCTTTCAACTCAGTGAAATCAAACCGCAGCCCCAGCCCTGGTGGCTCTGTGGGGCCATCTTAGAGCCATAGAGCTTGTAAAGTAAAACTGCAGGTTGTCAGAGCATCCAAGTGTAGCTCTCTCTTTTCTTGTTTTTAATCAAAAAACACTCAGAAGGGAACTCACTCCTGGAAGTCCTTATCTCCATAAAATTCAGCTAATGACTCCTGTTAAGTTAAATAAAGTTTCTGTGTAACTCACTAAGGAAACTGTTAGCCGTTCACCTCGTGCCCGCAGACTTCTCAAAGAATACAAATCGGGGGAACCCTGTGGAGCTGGGCTGTGAATGTTTATATACACATACTCTGTCCCAACGACTCCGGAAAGTTGAGCCCTCAGTATAGTTTAAATTTTTTTGAATGACAGTCTTTTTTCTGTATGGAGTGGAAATGAGGTAGGGCTGCGGGGGGAGGGTGGATTTATTTTAATGTACACTTTTCTTGAATCTGTTTATCCCCAAATAAGTGAGCTGCAGTACATACTTTGGTCCAGCACAAAGTAAATATTTAGCTCACAGATTCCATGCAGAAACATGGCCCAGAGTATTTGGGTTTCAAGAAAGAGGATCACCCTCAGGCGAAGGGCTCCTTTGTACTTGGTAGGATTGGACTTTCTATCAGTGTAGCATCCCATCCGGCCCGCCAAGCACCTTGGTCTGCTATACCGTGCCCTTCCAGTCCTCATCAGCCCCATTCCCACTCCACCTTTAAGCTGTGTCCTGCATGGCCATGATCTTTCTTTCTCCTGAACTTTCCTGCACCGTCCTGAAAGTCCCCCTGATCTTTCTCTCCACTCGATCTGCATGTGCCTCTTCCTTGAAGTATCTCCCCACTGTTACCCACTCAGTGAACTTTGACTTCAAGACTGAACCCAGAGACACCTCCCCTCTGCTCAGAGCCTTGCCAGGTAAGAGTTAAGTGCTTCCTTCTCTGAGCTGCCCCAGGGCCTTCTGCATAGCTCTCTTAACAACCCTTCTGTTTCTCTCATACACTCATCTTTTTACCTTCTTGTCTCCCTTACTACTGAGAGTCCCTGAAAGACAGGAGCTGGGTTCATGTTATCTTTGCCTCACCAAAACATGGCCTCCTTTTCAGGGAAGCAGAAGGCATTCCTGGCCCTATTCTGCAGTGAGGGTGAGGGGGAGAGAGCATTACAAGCTGACAAGAGCACTATACTAGAAGTAAGTAGAGCCAGGTCCATGCTGTCAGTCCCTCCCATGTGATCTTAAGTCACTTGACCTCAGAGAGCCTCAGTTTCTTCAGCTGTCCTATCAGAATAATGCATTTTTGGGGGATTAGATAAATTACCGTACAGTTTGTGGAAGTATTTTAAGAACTGTGAAGCATTCCTCTCCTCATCACTTGAAGAATAGAACCAGAGTTCACTAAAGCTTATCCTGCCCTTTGGATCCAGCCCTGCAGTTTTCTGTACTCAGGCATGATCCTTCAACTGTTTCTTTACAAGGCAAAGTTTTTGTTTCCTTAACTTGGTATTTATTTCCTGCAATTGTCTGATAAAAAGCGGCTTCATTAATCGCAAGAAAACAAAGAGTTTGGGCAGCTTTAGAAATTGCCGCTGGCCACTGGGCTTCCTAAAACCCCATTGTGTGATCCCCACTCTGCCTTAGAGGCCACTTTCAGTGCCCCAATGCTTTTCCGTGTTCTTTTTGCAAGTGCCGTGCCCAACAGTAACCATCATCTGTTTCGCTAGTTATCTGTTTACATTATCTTCTTCCCAGAGACTTTATTAGTTAAAAATGCTCTTCTATTTTCTGTTGTTGCTTTTTTATTATTTTCTTACTGTGGTGAGAAAAAAAACACATAATATTAAATATGCCATCATAACTATTTTTTTTTTTTGAGATGGAGTCTTGCTCTGTCACCCAGGCTGAAGTGCAGTGGTACGATCTCGGCTCACTGCAAGCTCCGCCTCGTGGGTTCACTCCATTCTCCTGACTCAGCCTCCCAAGTAGTTGGGACTACAGGCGCCTGCTACCACGCCTGGCTAATTTTTTTGTATTTTTAGTAGAGACAGGTTTCACTGTGTTAGCCAGGATGGTCTTGATCTCCTGACTTCATGATCCACCCGCCTCAGCCTCCCAAAGTGCTGGGATTACAGGCATGACGTCATAACTATTTTTAAGTGTACAGTCTTAAGCATGTTTACATTTTTGTGCAATAGATCTCTAGAACTTTTATCTCACAAAACAAACTCCATACTCATTAAACACTAATTTCTTCTTTCTCCTACCCTTGGCAACTACCTCTCTACTTCCTCTTTTTATGATTTTGACCCCTTTAGATACTTTATTTGAGTGAAAGCATACAGTATTTGTCCGTTTATGACTGGCTTATTCCATTTAGCATAATTTATATCCTTGGGGTTCAATCATGTTGTAGCATGTGACAGGATTTTCCTCTTTTTTAAGACTGTGTAATATTCCATTGTACATGTATATTACATTTCTTTATCCATTCATCCATCTATCAATGGACATTTGGGTTGCTTTGTTCTTTCTCTTTTTAAAAAGCAAATATTAGAACAAAGATAAACTATTAAACTTGGCAAGATTTCAAAATGCTCCTAGTCTAAAATCAGCATATCAAAAAGATATCTGCACCTCTGTGCAGCACTATTCACAATAGCAAAGATATAGAATCAACCTAAGTGTCCATCAGTGGATGAATGAATGAAGAAAATGTGTGTGTATACACAATGGAATACTATTTGGCCATAAAAAAAGAATAAAGCCATGTCATTTGCAACAACATGGATGGAACTGGAGGTTATTATGTTAAGTGAAATAAGCCAGGCACAGAATAACAAATATCACATGTTTTCATTCATATATCGGGGCTTCAAAAGTTGATCTCATGGGGGTAAAGAGTAGAGTGATAGCTACCCAAGGCCGGGAAGAGTGTGAGTTTAAGAGGGTGGGTGGATGAAAAGAGGTTGGTTAATGGGTACAAACATACAGTCAGATAGAGGAATAAGTTCTAATGTTCAATAGCAGAGTAGGGTGACTGTAGTTAACAAAAGTGTACTGTGCATTTCAAAATAGCTAGAAGAGAAAACCTAAAGTGTTCCTAACACATCAAAATGATAATTATTTGAGGTAATGGATACCCTAAATTCTCTGGATCATTACACATTCTATCACATGTACCCTATAAATATACAAAATTTTATATACCAATAAAAGTAATAAAAATGTTTTAAGTTTTTGGTCTAATAGGAAATGTATTCAGGATGGTAAAATGAAACTTCATTGCCCTGAAACTGGTGTATGCAGCCCTTCTTTGTTGTGTAAACTAGACTTAAATGTTCAAACAGGCACAGCAGTGTCATGTTGTTAACAACAGAAACTTATATTTAAATAACATTTAAGTCACTGACATCACCAGGATTTTCTGTCTAGTCTCTTTTAAAGTGGAGTTTCTCCTGGTCTCATGAAGCTGATCAGCTCTTGTTTTTATTTATTTTTATTATTATTTATTATTTTTATTTATATAGTCTCACTCTGTTGCCCAGGCTGGAATGCAGTGGGGCAGTCATAGCTCACTGCAACCTCAAACTCCTGGGCCCAAGCAATCTTCCCATCTCAGCCTCCCAAAATGGTGGGATTACAGGAATGAACCTCTGCACCTGAACTAGCTTATTTTTCAAGGCAGAAATGACCATGTGAAATGGTTCTTCCTGCTCTCTAGCTCAAAGAAACATCTTACCTAGTTATAAATTTAGGAAATTTTCTGACCTAGTTTACTCACACTTCCTACCCCTCAGTTCTGCGTTACAAATTTTCATCCTGGGTAAAGTATGACCTTGTACTGCCTTTGGTTAGTACTTTACAGATAACAGTTTTCTTTCTCCTACTGAGTTCATTTCCAGATCTCTGGACAGAGATCTTGTCTACTCATGGAAAGATCTGTGGTGGGGATTTAGTGGAGAAGAGTTCAGAAAATTTCTTTATTAGATTCTACTGTTGGGTGGGGTTTTTGGAATCAGGCAACAATGAACATACACAGATTCAATTGTTATGAAGTTTATTCTCAAATCCACCTTGAACTTCAGGGCACAAATGCTATTCTATTCACTTTATAGATAGAGAAATCTTGGGGCTATGCCAGAAAAATAAATCTGGAGTAGTCAGTCATGGATTAGCTGCAGGGGCATTACATTTACTAGAATGCCTCTCGTTGTGTTTAGGAGGGAACCAAATAGAAAAAAATTACAAAGCCCAGAACTGCAGAATGATTCACAAAACCTCAAGAATGACAGGTAAGATATTTTCCACCACACAGACCCTCAGCACAACCTGAATCGAGTGCAGGATGGCCTCCCAGCCCTGTCTAGCACTGGCATCCAGTCCCCTACCAGGCATCTGTCTGCTCATGCAGTCAAGCCTCTTCTGTTCACCTCAGAAGTTCATATATCGGGGCTTGAAATCCCCATGAGATGTTGCCCTGTCGGGAACCATCCTCTGGAGCTGGACCAGTGTGCCTTTTTACTCCCTAAAGAGAGCATCCCTCTTCGTTTGGAAATGTCTCTGGCTCAGAACTTCATCTTGCAGATCCAGCATTAATTAAGCTATGCCTTTAACATATAATCAGGTACCATCTTTACAGACTTAAAATTTCTAACTATAAAGTTGACCTTTGAAGTTCACATATTTGCATTTTCCTTTTGCTGAGCTTAATTTTCTATTTTGCTATTTGATTGTACGTGACTCTTTGAAGAAAAGGCAGAGTATAAATACATTAAAAGCCGCACAACCAACATATAGAAACCGTAAGACTCTCATTTTCTTAAAGGAGCACTATTGAAAATGGTGCAAAGATCATTTTGTAGAGTTTGTATGTTACGGAAAAGTAGAGCTGTGAAGAACACAGATGCTGCTGAACCTGGGAATGACATAGGCATTGTAGGGATGGCATTTGTGGTTCAATGAGTGCAAATCCATGTGTCATACACAAATACAGTTCACTTTAATAGTTTGCTATCTCTTCACTCATCTTAAACACCTTAAGGTATTTGGAAAGGGAGGAAGAAATAAAACAGATGAACCTGCTGAGATATGGCCAGGAACAGTAGTACTTCATTTTGATTGATGTTTTTACAACCTTATCTTCTAGATAAAAGCGACTGTAAACAAAAGCCTACCTAAACTGATTGTATTTAAAGAAAGAAAGAGCCACCTGTGTGCAGCAATTGGCTCCCAAGTACATAGTTTTTCCTCCTAGCAGCCAATTCCTGCTGCTCACAGCCTTGCAGCCACCACTTTAACCATCAGTAGTGTTACTTCCAGGGACTAGTACTCTTGGTTTCTAGCACGCTTTAAACCACAGCATCATCTCCCCCTTAATATCCTAGACAGAATAGATTCCTACCAGCATTCCCAGCAATCTTGCAATTCACTCTTCAGAAGTGTACAACTTGGACATATTTTTAAGGCTCATTTTCTTACCTTTAAAAATGACTTTCCGTGGCCAGGCATGGTGGCTCATGCCTGTAATCCCAGCACTTTGGGGGGCCGAGGCGGGCAGATCCCCTGAGGTGAGGAGTTCAAGACCAGTCTTGCCAACATGGTGAAACCCCATCTCTACTAAAAATACAAAAATTAGCTGAGCATGGTGGTGCATGCCTGTAGTCCCAGCTACTCAGGAGGCTGAGGCAAGAGAATCATTTGAACCTGGGAGGCGGAGGTTGCAGTGAGCCAAGATCACACCACTGCACTCCAGACTGAGCAACAGAGCAAGACTCCATCAAAAAAAAAAAAAAAAAAAAAAAAGACTTTCCTTCATTATATAGTAGAGAGTTATTAGCAAAAAAAAAAAATTTATTTTCCAAATGAGTAATAACACTCACATCTTCTTCTTCTAGGGCAAGGGACTGTAGAGTGATATTCATTTGTGTATTCATATATCCACTCAACAGATATGTATTGGCTGACTCCTATGTGCCACTGAAATACAAGCTGCCCTCATGAAGCTTACATTTTAAAAGTGTTTGTTTGATAACTGCAAGGCCAGGTTATCCACAATTTTTGAAGACCCATTTTTAAAATCATTTTTCCTTATCTGACTGTTTTTTCTAATGATCTAGACATTTCTAACTTCTAATTTATTTTTTCCCCTTTCTGGCATTTGCCTTCATGAATCTGCAAAATTGGGATATTTTGCTTTTGGGGACTAGGTTGGCTAGCCAAAGAGATTTTCCTTATCATTAAATATTTCTTGTGAGTAAAAGAAAAATTTAACTGCCCATTTAGAGTGAGTTGAGACCTGACATACCAAAGCATTGTGTCACATTTGGTTAATGATAGATTTATAGGGCAAACATGTATCAGCCTTAATCCTTCAGTTATTTGACTTTGCCAAGGATGAAATTCCAATAATTTTTTATTTTAAGCAGACTTTTATATATCCAAAACCCATAAATCTCTTTGTTCCTTGAGATAAACATCTGACCAAACTCTGGGTTACCCTGTGATCCTTTGAGAACTATGCCAAGGAAAAAGAAACTCCATTCCCTCCATTAGCAAATAATTAAAGGCTACTTGAAAAAGACGTATTTTGGGTAAGCAATATTTATATAGTCTTTTCCATTTTATAATGTGTTTCTAGTTTCAAATATTCAGAAAGTTAGAAATGCAAAGTTCAGAAATCACCTCAAAATTCATCAGAGCAAGTCTGATGGTTGATTAACTGGCAAACACCAAAATGGACTGCACCACTGTCAGCCAGGCCTTGCCAACTCCATGATCACTATCCATTATGGTTGTCATATCAATTATAAATTCTCTGGCATCAAACACTAAATCAGCTGAAATTATGGGTTTGCCTTTGGCGTGCTTCCCTGGGGAAATAACTGAGAAAACATGTAATAATTCACACAACCAATTTTGTTAAAACACCCCCAACTTTTGGAAGAAGGCTGGGGTATAAATTCCAGATCGATGGATGTGATTTGCACCCACTGTCCACATGAAGTATTCTCTACTTTTAGTACTTAAGTGTTTTCAAAGTAAACATAACCTCGGGTACTTTGTTACTTTCAGGGTTTCTATGTCTTTTGCTGTGTTTGCTGTCTCTCTCTTCCCATTTGAGAAGGTGTTCTGTCTTCTCCATGCATCCTGTTTGAAACAGAACCACAGCTATTGTCCTGAAACTCATCCTCCCATTTCCCAGTGAAATCATCTCAATATACTTCTGACCCCATCATCCCTCTATGTCTCTTGGGACCCCTAACCTCACCTTTCCCTCCCCTCAAAAATGGATGTATCATGGAGAAAGTTTAAAGGGCTGATATGTGAATAAACACAACATAGTTGAATAGTTGCCTTTTCCAGGAAGACTTCTAGAATCACTGTCATTGCTCTAATTAGTCTTTTACTGTGAACCCTTTGGCATTTTGTTTATTCAAGTGATATAGTTTACTCTGAAAATGTGAAGAGATTGATTACTATGTTAAGCAATTTATGGAGAGGAGCTTTTCTTCTGTGACTTGTGCTCTGTGCAGGATGGATAGACAAGCTTGTATGTAGATTCTTATGGGTAAATGCAGAGGGGCTGACGCAATCCAGGAGTAAACATTTCTTCTAGAAAACAGAGACTAAAGACAACAGATTAAAGACAAAATCACTTCTGCCTTTGTTTTCTATTGTAATCTTCTGAGAAAAGATTTACAACAGGCTAGAAAGATTATAAATATAGCGTCTATGTATATCCAATATAGGACAAAGCAAAGTAGAAATTAAGTACTTTTTCAGGTAATTCAACATGGATGTGAAAATATCAAGGTATATAATCACCATGGAGAATTTCAGAGTGTTGTGGTTGTATATTTATATATTTACATTTTTATTCAAAAATTTAAATTGTATATTTAAATTTTTATTCAAAATAACATTTTCTTTGTGGCATAAAGGCCCAAAGTGAATCAGTATTTATAATATGTTTTTACTTTTTTATTTTCAAAAGTAAGTTGTTTCAAAGAGATAAAGTTGCACTTTTCATAGCCAACATGCATAGATTGGGTGAGAATACTCATAACTAGGTTCTCTTTCTTTGGTCATTTCAGTCTGCAAATACAGACCTGGCAAGGAAAGAAAAAGTAGATGAAACAACCAAGTTATCATATTTTAACTTCATTTCTACAAAAAAAAGAATATTTGTATTGTATATTAAATTGACCATAGTGCCAGAACCTTATGATGTTATATTACATGATCACTAATCTATTATTATTGTACACATATTTACACACAGGCATAAATATACACATACTTTGCATATAAACATGTGCAAGCATATTTCACTTGGACTGAAAAGTTATTTACAACTCTGTCTGGATATACATACAACAGTGATTAACAAGTGCATAACCAATCTACAACACACAGATTAAATAAACAGTGTAAGAGTTTATTTTAAAACAATTACAAGATGTTTTATGTTTCTCCTTCATCGTGAACTATGTGTTTGAAAATGCACTCTGCATAAAAACCACATGCAAGTCTTTCTGATGGTGAAACAATCAACTTCCAACGGCCACATGTCTGCACACATCCTCAGAAGATAGCACAGACCCCACACAGCAACTCAAAATGAGAAAGAAAAAAAGAAATATATACATGATTATTATACATATATGTGTGTGTGTGTATATATATGTGTGTGTGTGTGTGTCTATATATATATATATATGATTCTTTGCTGTTCTTGTTTTAGAGAAGTTTTTCATTTGCCTATGATTGAAATAAAAAATTTGAGCTAGGAACGAAGGTTTCTATATGTTTTTATTGTTTGATGAAGACCCTCATGAACAAGAAACTTGACTAAAATTATCAGATCATTCCGTAGTCCACTTGTCATCCTTCAATTGAGAATTGTTTGTTTCATTGACTAGATGCAGATTTATATTGTAGGACTCCACTGCACTGAGAATCCTTGTTTATGCAATTATGGTAATTCAACTCATTGGGAAGAAAAGTATTAGGTCAATTTCAGGAGTTTCCGTGATCATAGGTAGAGAGACAAATTGTGTAATAGTACATAAATCCCACACCTTTCACCGTCTTATTACCAAAAGAGATGTAAAAGCATACTACTTTAAAAAATACATGTAGTGGTTTTCTCATAGAGCTGAAAACATGGGTAAGCCAAGTTAATGGCACAAACATAAGATGCATCTGTATATTAGAGGTATTTTAGGAGCAAAACTGGGCCTTTGGGGTGTACTGTATCACCCTGTTTAACAAGTCTGAACCTTCTTTTCTGGGAAAACAAATCTCTACCTCATACGCTCACTTAGACCCGTTGCTTCCCTCAGTTTTCCTCATAACTTATTCCAGCTGTTTATTTCCATTTATATGAACAAGCTGTGGCAGAACAAGTGTTCTGGAATTTATTCCTCTTCCCTCATATTTAGATTCTGCCCCATAACTTCTGAACCCCTTCACAGCATGAGACATTTCTCTTCTCTGAACTTTATGTAGTGATTCTGTAATTCTCATTCCCTAGCTTACTTCCACCTGTTTGTCAAAGGTTTTAAATATGCTCCCTCAAATGTAATTATTTTCATTTCTTTTGCCAGAATTATGGGTTGCTTTTCCGTCTACTTCCTAAATATGGTGATACTTAAATTGAAATAAGTAGCCAGATAAACTTTTTAGTGTGAAACTATTGACATCAAACTTAGAGTTATTCCCTGTGTAGACAGGTGGATCCCAACTCATATACTGGGGTTTTGATCAGTTGCCTTGCTTCTGGACCCCTGCTTGCCTATCACCTATCCAGGTGTAGTAAATATTTTTCAGAGTCAAATGACTGTTATAAAATGCTATATACACACAAGGTATAATGAGACAGTAAAGCATAGTAGTTACAAGGGTAAGCCATAGAGCCAGGTGGCTTGGGTTCGAAACCTGGCCCTTTTTGGGCCCCAGTTGCTTCATCTGTAAAATGAGGATAGTCATAGTGCCCTCCTCATAGGGTGGTAGTGAGTACCAAATTAGTCTATACATGTAAAAGTTCTTGAAACACTGCCTGCTCAGTAAAGGTTAGTTACCTCTTTGTTGTTGATTATTAAGATCTTATATTATTTTATATGTACTTAGAATCTTTATAGACATAATGATTGGTCAAGGGCTCCCTGAAATCTATGGAGATCTAGAAGCTCAGCTGGCTTCAGGAAACCAACGAGGGGTTATTGGGGTTAATTTAGCAAGATGATATCTACTAGTATGATTCGAAACCTCTAAATTCCTTCATCTACCTTTCTTTTCAACAGTCTCTGAAGAGGATGCCTTGAGGAAAAGTATAATAATAGAAAGTTAATAATCTTCGCCATTCTCCATAAGTAAAAATGCCTCATCCTAGTAATTCCTGCATTATAGGATAGCGTTAGAGGCGTGGCAAGGAAAGGGCTGTATTTAGTTTTATACTTTAAAAAAAAAGAGTAAGCAAGTTCTTCCTGAATTTGGGGAGCCAAATTTTCTGTGTGAACCACTGAGTTTCTCAGAGAGTTATAGGAAACCTTTAACAGAAAGATACTTATATCATATTCTGTCCAACATTTGCAATCTGGAATCCTCAGGGCTTATCTGAGGATAGCTAGATTTTTCTCTAAAACTAAGAATTTACTCACTGAAGTACCATTTTTAAAACATTCTTGGTGATAATCTTTTAAAAATACATTAACAGCTTTCACTGCCTTTTTTTAAACTGAACAAAATGTAAGCAGCATTTGTGTTTCCTGCACTGTCCTCAACACCTGTTGAGATCGACAAAGCCTGCTAGCCCCAACACCAAACAGCCGGGGACTCTCACAGTTGGGGCATTTTTATGGCTCTCTTCACTGCTTGCCAGCAGGAATTCACCTTGACTGACAAAGTGTTCTCCCTGTAACCAACTCCTTCAGATATACAGCTTCAGGAACCCAATAACCAAGTTTACCAAAACAATAGAACTGGAGAAAATATGGAGAATTCTTTATTTTATGTAACCTTAGCATCCTAGATATGCAGCAAGGAGGAGTATTGGTGTATAGTGGAAGTTAGGAGCCAAGAAGCTCGGTTGGTATACCTGGCACTGATCCTCGGCATCAGGAAGTGACAGAGAACAGTGGGGACTGTGGCAGTCCTGCGAACCTAGGTTATATCTGAAGGGGGCAGCTGTTACTTATCTTCAGTTGCTTGTTGCCAGATTGATTAGTTTCTCAAAAGAAGCTAAATATGCAGGATTTTGTGTAAACATTCCCAATTTGTATGCATTGGTTCAATTTTTCAAAATTAATGAAAGCCCAGCCTTGATTTAATAGATCTACTGATGTCACTATTTTGCAAGGCCACTGACTCCATGTTTTTGAAAGTTTCAGTTAATAGAAAAAATTTTATTTGTGTGGAATCAAAATCTAATTCTTGGCTACTTTCAAGCATTGTCCTAAGTCTGCACTTGAGAGCTACAGCATGAATCAAATCCTTCCTCCATAAGAGCACTCTCAAAATCAGAACATGGTGAGTGTGTTAGTGAACCTTAACTGTTCATTTCTAAATCAGACATACTCTTATTCTAACCATTCCTCAAATATCCTAGGATTCTCCTTTGGTTGACTTTCAAACTGGAGACATTCCCCTTAAAATATGACACCAGAACTCTCCAAAATGCCCTAGGTGTGGCTTAACCATTACAAAGGACATTGACTCTCTTTTTCTGGTTAAAGTCTAACATTCTATCACTTCGTTTAGTAAACCGATCACTACCTCATAGTGAGTGCATCACAAACTGCCTTGGTTCTAAAACTGGTTCCTCCAATTTTTAGCTGTGAGACCTTAGGCAATCTACTTAATTGTTCTATGCCTTGGTTTTTTTACTTGTAGAACAGGGATAATAATTATACCAACCTCATGGAGATGGCATACAAATTAAGTGGTTCGATATATATAAAGTGCTTCTATATATGTTAAAGTGCTTAGAACAGTGTTGGGCATATAGTAAGTGGGGTGAAAGTGTTAATAATGAACATTGTTGTAACCATATTATTTTCACTATAACCTGGAAGTATGCCACTAGTGTGCTCACTCTGGTCATTAAAAAAATTGCCATGCCGAGGCAATGGCTGACCCCTGCCTGCACCCCTGTCTCTAGACTCGCACTGATTCAATAACCAATGCAAAGCTGTCTGATCATCTTAGTGCTAACTTGTATTGCCTATCTTGTCCTTGAGGGTATCTTTCATGTACCAGGCACTGTGTTAGGCATGGAGGACATGAATACAAATAAAACATGGTCTTTACCCTCAACAGGGTCCCAATATAACAGACAAATGGTGAAACAGAGGGATAATCACTAGGAAACAGGTATGCACAGAAGGGCCAGCTTTAGTTCCACCGTCTCTGATTGAATTTCTCTAAATACCCTAAAATGGAATGAAACCAGAGAATCACTTTTTTTTTTTTTTTTTTCAGAGTCTTGCTCTGTCATCCAGGCCGGAGTGCAGTAGTGCAGTCTCAGCTCACTGCAACCTCCGTCTCCTGGGTTCAAGAGATTCTCCCACTACAGCCTCTCGAGTAGCTAGGACTACAGGCGAGCACCACCACACCTGGCCAATTTTTTTGTATTTTTAGTGGAGACGGGGTTTCACCATGTTGGCCAGGCTGGTCTCAAACTCCTGACCTCAAGTGATCAGCCTGCCTCAGCCTCCCAAAGTGCTGGGATTACAGGCGTGAGCCACTGTCCCCAGCCGAGAAACACATTTTGAACATATTTATAAGGGGTCATTACTTACGAAAAACCTCATCTTTCTTGCCTTCATGGTCTGTGATGGCTCTTGACTTTCACCTCCCATTTTTTCAAAGGGTATTTGTTGTTTTTGCTAATTTGGTGATATTTTATTTGCAAGCAAAATTACTTATTCAAACGTCATTCACATTCTAGTCTCTGCTTCCCAGGAGTCTTTAAAATCCATTGGGGGTCTTTGATCTTATTACTTGACCATGAGTATAGCAACCATAAAATTATAGTCAACTTTAAAAAGTGTTTCCAGAATAAATTCAGATGTCCATGGACACCCATTCCTGAGGGTCTCCCAGCTGGCAGGGAGGGCTGCAATCTCAGTAGCAGACCAACCCCTGCTGTGCACATCTCCTCAGACCCAAGGACTCTGTTTTCTTTTCAATGTTGTTAACAAAGTCTCTTTGATTTTTATTGGTCACAAAGGTTGTATTTGCCTTCCCAGTGATCTCATTTTTGTCTAGTGGTGCCACAGTAAATGAGAATAGGCATCAAAAAGGGGAAATGGTTCAACCCAAAAGTCTGCATTTGACCTAAATAAAAATTTTCTAGGGTCCTATTTTACACCTCTTCTACCATTTTTGATTCCTTGGTGTTTCAAATTAGCAACCAAAACTTCCCCTCCTGTTACTTCAGATAACCGAGAAATTGATTATATAAAGTTGCTTAATGTGGTCAGCCTCTTCATAAACAGGTAGGTTGCTGAAAGATTATCTTGTCAGCATCTGATAATCTCTGGATCCTGAGCTGTTGAAGAAGGCTCAGAAATGCACTAAAGTAGGTGCTGGGAATAAGGCCAGATCTTGTTCTGCCATTAAATTTCCAAACTTGTCACCCTCTAAAGTCCTTATTGCTTCTGTCACCCAAAGACCACATAATTTGAAAGCCTATCAATCTCTATTTACAAAGGGACATTGTGTTTCCTCATTCTTAATTAATTAAGACATATTGTCAATCAGAGGTTATGAGCTACATTGACAGAGGTAATGTTACCTAACCTAAACATAGTTCCATAAGAAACACGAAACTTAGATAGACAGTAGAGTCTTATTAATGAATCCTACTCAAAATGTACATAGATCTGTGTTGGTATCTTTAGGGAATCCCGGTTGTGAACCACTGCATGAAATGTTCAGGTTCACAATCTTGCAAAACCTTTTTGAGTTGCAGGAATATCTGTTGCCTCACAAGTGAAACAAGTCCATTTTCTTGAGCATTGAGGTGTTCCCCAGCCTGGCTTTTCTGCCTAGAAAATGCCATTTTCGTAAAGAGCTGTCATGCTTCGTGTCCTTTGGCTTATGATTTAGCTGTTCAAACAAAGTGCAGGCTGCTCTCACTCGCTCAGTGCTGGTGATATGTGTTTTTGTTTTAATAAATCTTTAAAACACTGGGCTTGTTTTTTATGACCTCCATATATTCTTTTGTTCTTCTCTGTGACTTGTTAGATCACAGATTTTTTCTTCCTTTGTGAAAATATTAGTGCCTTTCTGAAGAACATCATGGTCTCCAGAATGGCTGTATAATAAAATGGAAGAATGTGTTGAGCTTAATGTTAGATCTGTCAAGGCCATGACTCAGGGGTGCTTCACTGATGGGAAGGTTTGAGGCTTCTCAGACATGGTCCACAGAATCACAAATCTTTCTGTTCTTGCCAGACTTGTTTTGACAAATCTGAGATCATTTGACACTAATCATAAAGCTCTTTGTAAAATAAAGGTACCAATGGTTTATGTTCCAATTACAGACAAGTGTTTGTGATTAAAAGTTACTAAGAAACCCTCGGTTAAATGGAAGCAAGTTCTTCTGCAGGTGTGAGCTTCGTCTTGTATGCATTTGAGCCTGGGGACCCACACACCTGTGCACAGGTAGCCTAATTCTACTGACCTCAAAGGAATCTCTTCTTTGGGGATGCTGAGGAAGAAGAGAACATCTGCAGCTGATAAATCTCAGTGGGCCTGGTGCTCCAAGGCTTCTAATTATACCCAGTTCCTACTTCTTCTGGAACAAGATCAAGTGATGAGCTGCCATCTCACGGTTCTGTACCTGCACAGAGGGGACTCCCAAAGTTTTAAATAATCTTGAATACAACCTGGCTACCCCACTAATGTGGATCCCCAAATAAACCAGGCCGTGACATCCAATTGAACTTGTTCCTGTGCATACAGTATCTCGCAGCCCATCCTGTATTGTTAGTTTTGGCAAGTACACTACAGCATATAATAAATCATGGAAGGAAAAAGCTTTTTGGCCTAGCATGGTTCAGCCTGCTGTAATGTTAGAATACAGAAAGCAGTTCTGTTTTTAGACATCCTTTTACTAACCCAACATTCATAATTTATTATTTCACTGTAAAATTCCTGCAACACTACACCAAAAGTAGTGCTGCCCTTTAATTAAGTGCCCTCGGTAGGAAAAACGTGAAACTGATGTGCAAAACATCTCTCTGTGTGCAGTGATTGATAGTGATTACATCTTTATGAACCCAGCCTAAAGGTCTCAACTTCCTGATGGGTGAAGTAGTCTATAGGGCCACTTCCTGAGTCTGCCTGGTGGGGATCAGTCACTGCTAACAAAATTGCAGATAATTCAGAGGGCACAACTTAGAAATGCTGAGGTTTTATTAAGCCCGTAGCTGTCTATACTTTGTCACAAGCCTACATGACCTTATTCCTCATTTCCATAAGCACCAATGACCAAACTTTATGCTGTGGCCACACTTAGAGAAGTTGTAATGCAGAGAGTAAAGGGACCCAGTGTGTCATATGGATGACAGGAGGTACTTCCAGCCCAATGGGTGCATGAGTAGAACAGTATAGCCAGAAGAGGACCATAAGTTGTTGCATTTTTTAAATTCTGTTTTCAAACATTCTTTTATTTTTCTTAGTTGCAATTAGGCAACTTTAATTTTTTAAATAGTACCATTAAATCTTAGACTTAAATCCCAAGGCGGGCATTCCCCAGCTCATTCCTGTTTGCACTGTGAATCTGTCCTCCATCAGCTAGGTAGTCACATCAGCCCAAGCTCATAACACCTTACTGAAAGGTAAGATTCGGAGTTTCCATATCTGAAATACTTCAGGTTTCTGGAAAGAAAGGGAACACATCCATCCGAGAAGGTAGTATGTGTGTTATGTGAACTCTTTGGTATACGTTTGGCTATTTTCAGTCATAATGGTAGCAACCAAAACAAAAATTTTGTGCAGTCCTGTCATTTAATCATCTTATCAGTACCCCAAGGTGGCTTTTTTCAAGAGCTCTGTTGATACCGTGTGTGTGTGTGTGTTGTTTTCTGGTGTTTTTACAGATTTGGGCCAGGCTTAGTCATCTATTGGTATGGATTTATCCAGGAGCTGGACTGCAACCGGGAAAGGGGCATCCTGCTCAAAGCCTGTTTCCCCATGAACATTGTCACCTTATGCCACAGCATAGCTTGACCCTGAAGATCCTGGAAGAGAAGCTGGGAGGAAAAGGTGAATCCGGAAGCAATTTTACTTTCCTGCACTGTAAGATCCTGGCAACATCTGCCCTGAACTTCAGCTGAACTCTTGCTGCCCGTAGTCACACCACTACCTCTTTAGACAAACATATCAAGAGTTTCTGTTTTCCTTCATCCATTGCTGATGTGAACAGCCAAGAACTACAGACACAACCCACTCATTATCAGCATTTCTGTCTCTGTCAAACAATTAGTTTATAGATAGTCATAATCTTTCTTTCTTCCGGATGGTTTCTCCTTGTATGCTGAACAAAAGAAAAAATGTGAAGACTGAAAGGTGTGATTTTTCAATTCTCCTCCCAGTTACCGAATCACCCTCTTATTTTTTTTTTCGCTAAGCCTCCGTTCACTGTCTCTCCCTCTCCCTTTCTCTTCATGTGCACTCACAGAGACCCAGCGTTGCTTTACCATCGTGGAATAATCTAGCGCAAATCTAGGAAAGCTGAAGCCACAAAGTCCAAAGCCACCTTTGTACTCACGTGCAGAGCTCCAGAAGACCTTGATGGCAGCCCGCCTATGCTGTGTGTTTGCTATATTCAATCTTTACGGCTTCCTGACTTCTGTGACAGTAAGCCAAGCTGCAAAAATACACTTGATGAGAATTTCCTCTTTTAATAATGTTATTTGAACACCACATATTTTAGATTTATCTTATTTGAAAGTATTAGTTCCATTGTGCCTGGAAACCACACTCCTTTAGATTGGGGGCCGAGAGGAGACGACCCAACATTGAGGAGAGTTTATTTTTAAGCATGGCTAGTTGTCAGTATGTACGTGTGCTAGTATTTTTATGAGTCGAGTTTTTTAAAGGCACATTCTGTATACTGCTTAGTATATGCATTTTATACCATGTAATTATATAACACTCAAGTAAGTTCAGCATTAGAAATGTTTAGCTTTGTATGAACTGAGTGTGCCAGAAATAAACCCGGAGCAATTTTTAAATAAGCAAAATAAAGGAGATTTTTCTATTTGTTCACTTTAATTTATTCACTTTCGTGTACTTTTATGTATTGCAAATCAGATTTCAGTCTAAAGCGAAACATCAATAAGTTAATAATAAACCTATCTTTTGGGAAGTTGAATATTAATCTGTACCCTAAACGTATTTAGTAAAATATTTGCCCCGCCCCCTGCCCCGCCATGCTGACAAAACATAACTTTTATAATGCTGAATAGATGATTTGAGAAATACGAATAACAACAATGTAATTTTTGTAGACAGCTTTAACTTATATACATTGCTTGATTTTTTTCAAAAGACTAAATATGTCATTTATACTTTGTTCATTTTCTACCAAAGAAGGTTTGGAAAAATATGCCTGCTGCTTTTCCTTTTGAAGGACACAAACCTGGTCCCAACATGTGTAGATTTTAACTCTGAGTGGGGTGCATTAAATCAAAAGAGAGAGGCAGCCAAGATGAAATGCTAAAGAAGTATCAGGCAAACTTCTGTTTCAGTAAAAAATTCATCATGCAGGCTTCTGAGTGAAATAGAATGATTTGAAACCACTACTGTATTGCCTGGATACACACACACACACACACACACACTTTATACAAAAATGTTAAAAGCAGGTTTCCTGGCATGTTCTAAACTGTTTTTTCTTTAGGAATCAATTACATTTATCTGCACAGATGTTGAAAATCCTGTTAAACCCTTGTCAAGGATTTGTTTATTTTATATTAAACAAATTTATGATGAACATGAACAAATAAATTAAAAAATAAAAAAGGTACTTGCGTTTTGTATTTATTCTTTTACCTGTTGCCCTGACATAATGTGTTGTGAGAAGGTATTGGTGTTCCTAGCAAAGGCACTACCTTCTCTTTATGAATGAGGCTTTAAAATCTGGCCCTTAAAAGTGAGAAAGAACCCAACAGTAAACTGTACACACTACAATAAGGTTACAAATTATTCAAAAGTAAGTAAGTTTTTCACACATAAAAACTAATGTGATAATTATACTACTTCTTCTGAATTGGAGGGGTATGGGAGAGAAGAGAGTAATGTTCCCCAATTGGAAGCTTAAAGTCTCCTTGGTTTGTTTCTTTTTCTGTTAAAAATACTTCTCTGTGTTCCATCTCTATGCATTGTCTGCTTGTTTGGTTTTTTTAGTTTAGACAATATAAACAAACATCAGCCCCAGAAAGTAGACACGGAATGACAACTTATTTTTATTGCTGTCGTCATTAGAACGTTAACATTAAAGCCAAATCTTGTTTTATGGTGCATTCTGCACACCATGCTAATGAATTATGCAAAGCCAGAAAGCAGGAGCGTGTGTAAAACGTAAAACTGAATGACGTTCTCCCTGGCATATACAGACTTGCCAAGCATCTGCCCTCACAAACACATAGGAGACCATTTGAAGTCTGGAAACAGATCAACTCAAAGCAAAGCTGATCCAGTACTGATATGTAAGGCGACTGCATAGACTCCTTCCCACCTCGCATCTGTACCCCCTCAAAAAAGGAAAAAACCATAAACAGTTGCATATCCTTTTTTTTTCTTTTGCCTTCTAGTGAAGCATACGTCAGCTCTTTACAACACTCCTAAAATCTAAAATAAAAGGGAAGTCTCAGGGGTCTAAAGTTGAAAGCTGGACCTCCAGGGGAAATAATTTTCTTGTAACTGTAGGTGTGTGTACCTGTTCATTATCTGCAAGGCTTGATTCCCCCTGGAAAAGACGATAAATTGTTGGTCTTGAGGGGGTGCATTAACTCACTCAGGCCGCCAGGGGACTGCTTAGAGCCCTGATGAGGTAATCTACCTAAATGGTCCCTGGTGGGCCACACTAATTAATGCTGAAGTGAACAGTTAATTCACTTGCTTCTCACTGGGGAGCTACACCCATTGCTTTCTTTTCTTTTTGGAACCAAGATGCCTTAGATGCCTCTTCTTTTTAACTGTTCACATCCAGAGACCTGGTGTCTCAATTGCAATAAATCCTTACTGCTTCCATATGCTTTCTCACTTCACTTTTCACTCTTTCTACGTCATCTTCCCCTGCGTTGGCCTTTGCCAGTTTCCCTCCACATGGACATGTACCCTGCATTTTCTCATTACTCTTGGGCTCTTTTTCTCTCTAAAAGATCAGGATCCCAGGACGAAAATATGTCCTGATGCATACGTCTGGTTGGGGAGTGGGGAGCAATTGGCCTAACCTCTTTGGGGAGAAACACAACTTAAGCACCCTCCACATGCCCAAATACTCAAGTGCATATGTGGCACCAGAAGGATCATAAAACTTTTAACTAAGATAATAAGATTTTATAGGGTTAAATATGGCTTGAAGTTCATGCCTTCAGTAAATGATTTGGCAAAAGGAGCAAAAAGAGAGAGAAAAAAAAGTAAGGTTTTATAGCTACTTTCAGCCTGAGTGTTGTTGTTCAGCTGATTAAAATAGCAAAATGTCTGTATGATTTAGCGAATCACTCCTAGCTCATTCATCTTGAGGGTAGCTTGCCATTTTCATGTGATCTGATGGGAGCAAGTTGTCTCAAAGTGTAACTATTTTGTGACAAGATGAGAGGAGAAAATCTCAATAGGCACATTCTTGATTAGGGTTAAGGAACAAAGCAAGCTTAACTTGAGAGGAAACTAAAAGGCAAACAATAGAAGTTTGTCTGCAACGTCACCATTTATGGGAAGCGTCTATCTGAACCTGTCTGTGTAAAGTCACTCGTGGGTTATGGAAGGGTCATGTATTTGGATCATTTAATCTTGTTACTCTAAATTAACCTTCCTACATTTAGTAAACATGATCTGAACCTGTTTTATTAAGAACATGCTTGGATTCCAAAGATTAAATAAGGAAGATGGAATTATGAATTAAATAATAACCTGAACAACTTGGGTTCGCCTTCTGTTTTTCACTTTCCTGCTATTGTTTTGAATATGGCTGTGAGACAAAGAGCTGCTTAGGTCAAGCGCTATAAATTACAGTTTTCATACAATAGTAATCTACTAAAATGATTTCAAAGCCTGATCAAAGTACTTCAAAAAGACTTTTAAAACATTTCCACAGTACAGGGGAAGGGAAATGCTCATTTGGTGCCTTAATTTGTTTCACTTAGTATAGCAAAGTTCGATCTGGGTGTCATACTCACATTATATAAAATCCAACTCATTGTTTAAATAAATCCAACTTGTTCTTGTTTAATGTATAGGTAAAGGAGATTTAAGTTTTCATCTCCTTAACAAGAACAGCTGAATATCTGGAGTCACTTGTAAGGAAAAGATAATATAGGAACATTTTAAAATAAGCATACCTTGATAGTATTTAATTGTGATACTCGAGGTATTCGTTAAAACTGTCTAACTCCCTGCAATTAGGATAAAGTGGTGAGGATCTCAGTGGATTTATTTGGTATCTTAATAATAATCATGGCAACAGATATATTTATTTTTTCATCCCTTTTCCCTCATCACTTGGATTTATCCTAAGCTGTCTCATTTTATAGGCAAGGATAATGGGAAGTACACTAGTGATAGCAAAGCTAAGCAAATTCTAGGCTCAACCATATATAAAGATAGTGTGAGCTGCTGCAACAATGTCAGGCTCAACTAAAGACTCATGGTATTATGTCAGGGTAATTTTTACTTTTTAAAAGGAAGGTCATATTGAAATGCTGACATGAAATATAACCAAGTCAATTAAGTAATAACAATTGAAGTTCAGAGTTTAATTGAGGGCTGAACATGAATCCAATGACCATTAACCTAAAGTGGTCATTAATTCCCCTGGAAACTGCCTTGGTTAAAGGTATTTCTACAATAACTAGCACTTTTTTTTCAAAAAAAAAAAAAAAAAAACCCTTCTCATTTTAACATTAAACACAAATTCAGAAATAACATTCAGGAATAACAATTCAGTGGATCTATAGTAGACCTTCTGTATTTTATATTTTTAATTGAATTTCTTCTATAGGACAAATCAAAATTTAGATAAAAAGATAAAACCACCTCTGCAGGAAACCATAGTTTTGTTAAGTAAACAAAGTTATAAGCACCCTTTATTTGATTGCTTTTGTTTTATCTCAATTGTTATTTCTGTACTTGTTTAATGCAAGATTTCCGACTAGAGTGTAAGCTCCATGAAAGTAGAAACTACACTTACTTTGTTCACTTTAGTCCCTAAAGCCTAACAGAGTTCTGGTGCAGACAGAGCAGGTATTCAATAGAAGTTAAATGAGTAAATGAATGACAGAGTTTTATTAAATATGTTATCACTCACTTGCATTAGCAAATAATTAGAACCTTTATCTTTCTCATTTTCTTCATCTGAAATCATCATGTGTTGATGTTAAAGAATTAATTAATTTAGAAACTCCCCAAAATGTGAAATAAATCAAATTGATCAACAAGAGTGTTTTAGGATGCACACTTAGTTTTAAGGGGGGAATTTACATAACTTTTTGTTGCATTTACCTTAAAGTTAATCTTAATACATTATTGTTTATGCACTATGTTGCTAAATGAGAATATTAAAAATCTTTATTTCTCTTTTAAAAGAAATGGCTTATCTTTATATTTCCATTTTAAAAAAAAACTTTCTCTTCAAATCACGGCAGGGTCCCAAATCAACTGTGTTTCACAAACAGATTTTGGAATATTCAATGGAGTTATTAGATTAACTGCAAATGATACTTTTAATTGCTCCATTTTATAATGCTGAGTTGATGGCAAAGTGCTTCCTGGCCATAGAAGTGGTTGGCTGGCTCAAGAGAGAAGGGTTATTTGGTCATTTGCCAATAGGATCTGACCTTTGGAAAGATACTGCCCATGAACCACTCAGTGGGTGTTTCCTTGTTAGTCATTAATTCAGAGTATATTATTATTTGAAAGCCAAAGGCATTTGGCATATTTCCTCATAATTTGGAAACTTGTAGCACAAAAGGAACTGGAACTTCCACATTTCTTCTTATTCTGCCAGTTTCCCAGGACTTAATTTGTTGGGGCTCTTTACTGTATTATTCCTTCCATGAGCTTCTGGAGAGAACAGAACCCCAGTACAGATATCACTAAGACCAGGTCTCTGGTTCTAGGTGATAATTCTGTCTTATATTTCCAGCATTAAAACTATTTAAGACACAGACATTTATTGAGTCCCTAATGTGTATTAGAAGTATGTGAGGTGCTGTGGGGAATTTTTTTAATGCAACAAAAGATCCTCTTCTTGAAGAAAAATAAATAATTACTTCTTCAAAATGAAAACAACACAAAATATTTGGAAATTTTAGAAAAGCAAATCACATGAAGGAAAGAGGGAAATCTATGAGGTTTTTAATAAGATATTTTAACCCTAGACTATGGACAGCAAGTAGCTTTCTGTTTGCTTATGGTGGCTGCATTCACTGCTATTAAGCAATTCCAAGGCCAAGTTCAGCTTAGCAGCTAAGGCTTTGATCTAGTTCTTAGAGTAGGCAGTGATCACATGGATGCCACATATTTTCCATTCCTGCTCTAGGCCATTCATGTTCAGTGCAAGTATAAATAAATTCTAAGCATTTGAAACAGAATTCATACCTGTTCATCGGCCTAAGTAATAAAACAAGCAATAACTTGTTCTGATAGTTCTATAACATCAAGCAAAGTGTCTGTCCATGGCTAAGGTCTGTCTAGTAATACAGATAAGCTAAATATGCATTGAAATCACAGAAATGTGATTTTAAGCCTCAAGATAAACACTAGGTGGGCACAGATAATTATTATTTTCAGTAAATGTCTACAAGTTCAATTATATTATTAATGAAAAACGTTAGGCCTGTATATTTTGGCCCTGCATAAAGACCTTGAAATTCGAAGATTATATTAGTAAATTTTACACATTTCTAGCTTTGGAGATTTTTTTTCTTTTTTTTTTTTTTCTTTTTTTTGCGGGGTTGGGGGTGGGTTTTTTTTTGTTTTTTTTTTTCTCCCACTCAAACCAGGCTAGGAATTCAAGGTGAGTTAAACACTCTGCCTCCTTTATCTTTCATGGCCTTTATATCATCTGGGTATCAATTTTCTGCTTAATACAGTGCATTTTTATAAGGTAGTGATTGTATATAATAGTGGTTTGAAAATATGTTCCCAAAAAGAAGTGTAAAATATTTTGAAGGACAGAGAAGATTGTATGCTTTACATGGTAAGACAATTTTGTTAATATATTTACCATTAAACTATAAATACTTTTGCCAGAACCTTTTAATTGTATCAGTTCATTAATTCTGGCAGCTAAAATAATGACAATCATTGCACATGGAAAATTAGGTAAAAATCTAAAAGTATTATATTTTGTACTAATTTGAATAGAAGAATCCATCTTGGTTTCAGAGTTACAATTTTTAAAAAATAAAATTTTCAATAAATGAAAAAATAGCAGTGCAACCTAACAGAGGATGATAGAAAAGCAGAACAATGAAAGATGGCAAAGTGGCCATGAGCACATTGCATAATGATGTAAAACTCAGTCTTTTGGTAAATTACTTTCATCTTACTTGTTTCCCCATTATCCTTGAAAATATTTCCCAATGACAAAGGAGTTAAAAATGGCAAAATGGGGGCATAGAATGAGCCAAGAAACTCATGTGAAAATCGAATTACATTTTCAGTTTATTTCTTGACAATTCCCTGAAAGATGCTAATTGCATCTTTGAGCCATTAGCAAAGACGAGTTTGACTCATAGACTCAGAATTTTATCAAAAAATTGGGAGACTTTATTTAATAGGGAGTCAGCAAGGCATTTTTTTTGTTTTAAAAAAACTCATCTTCCTACAGAAACAGTTTTCAGTTTTTAATGAACTTAGAAAAGCTGCCATTTCAAAATAAAAACAAGATCCCCAATCATATAGATGTTTACAGTGATTATCTAAGCAACATACATACATGTTCAGTTGTAAGATGTTAACTAAATTTCTGTGACAAGCTTTTTTAAAAAAATACTAAGAACATTATAAAGTTAATGCAGAGTCCTAAGTATAATCTAGTAGTCACTAAGTTTTTCTTAAGTCTTCACTTTAGATGCTATTATTTCTAGCACAAGTAAGCAGGCAGAGTCTTTCATGTGCTCCAATATTGGAATCTTTGGTTGCTACCCTACCAGCTGGTTTGCAAACAACAAGCCAACAACTTTAAGAATGTTTTACGTGAACAACTTGCAAACCCAAGAGACGGAAAAACCCTAAGAATGCACAATTGTGAGCATTTACACCCATCACAACTGGCTGAAGACTGTTCAAGCCATTCTTCCGAGATGAGATCTCAAAGCAGTATAGTTCAAAACAAAAGGTTTTAACAAAAATTGGCATATGCATAATTTCTCCACCAATTTATGTGCGTCAACCATTTAGTTAACTTTTTCAACTGAAAAAAATGCACTAGAAAACCGGCCACCATGTTTCACTGTCTCAGTTAATATTCACAATTACAGTAGCCACAACTCGGGATACAGCATCACCAATGCTACCCAGAGTCAGTTTATACTAAAATTAAGTTCTTTACACCAAGTAAATGGTTGTCCATGACCACTGGCTAATGTACATATGAACTAAAATTTCTAGATTTGGGGAGATACAAATGCTGCTCTGATCATCTGCTCTGCTGCTTCTGTTCCTCAATTCATGCTTAGAAACCTTTCATGTTACTCTTGGTTTTGTCAGGTTGCTTACCTGTTGGGGTTTGGGCCTCCTGCCCCTGCACACTAGAAGAGGCTGCCTGCTGTGCTGCTTTCTGCTTTAACATTGTCCAATCAAGTGTGTAGTCATATTGATGGCTCAGGGTCCTGAAAAGAATGCAGAATAGCTGCCTCAGATACATGTAATCTGGGGCTTTCTCAAAGTGTAGCCCACGACAATAGTTTAAGTATATGGCAAATTCTGCAGCAAACCCCTTACATAAAACAGGAGTAGACATCTTCTTTTCACTAATCTTTTCATATTTTTGTTTCTCTGTTGCAGCCTTTAGCCCTTGCCATGGCAGGCTGGTTCTATTAAAATACATCAAAACATATCCTAACGATTCCATGTCATCCCGGCGACTCTGCTCAATACTAAGATGAGCATTGATGCTAGCATATAGGGCAGCGCCAGTGAGGTTTTTATCTTCTGTGTATGGTATGTGTTGCCTTGTCCTGTTGTCTCTGTACTTTTTGGCCAAACCAAAATCAATACGGAATAACTTACTACAGTGACGCCCAATACCCATTAGGAAGTTATCTGGTTTAATGGCTCTGTGTATAAAATTCTTTGTATGCACATGTTCAATTCTACTGATCATCTGGTCAGCTAATATAAGCACAGTTTTCATTGTGAACCTTCTTGAACAGAAATTGGTCTTCGAGGCTAGGTCCCAGAAAAATCCATGACTAGTACATTATAATCTTTTTCCTGACCATACCACCGTATGTGGGGGATGCCAACCCCACCTTGAAGCATCTTATAAAGCCTGCTCTTGTACAGCAACTGGGGATGCCTGGCCCTGAGATTCTGGCTTCACTACCACTTCTTCACCGTTGGTGATGCTGATCGCCAGACAGATGTCTCCGAAGGAGCCAGACCAGATCTTCTACACCAGTTTATATTTCCTTCCGACAATGAATTCTGCTGCTAGCTGTCCTGAGAGACGAAGACGGAGGCTGGGCCAAGCCTACCGTGGAAGGCGGCAGGAAGCGGAACACGGAGGCTTTTCCCGGCGTCCAGGGCCCAGATGCCGGCGAAGGGAACCTGATGCCCGCTGCTCGGTCAGGTTTTTTTGTTTGTTTTTTGGTTGGTTGTCTGCCAGGCCGCAGTTTGTGAAGGGCTTCTAGCGGTTACCAGGCTGGGCCACCTGTTCTGGGCAGCTGCCGCTGCCTCGCTTTCGCAGCGACGTCCGGGCAGCGGTGAGCTGAGACGCGGTACCGCTGCCACCACTGCCGCCGGCTCCGGCCCAGAGGAACCCCTGTCACTCCGCCGACGACGCCATCTTGTTACTCCAGCTCCAGCCAACACAAAATGCCCCCAGTACCCGGGAGTCGCTTCTTCACGGCGCAGAGCATTCTGGGAAAGGGATCTCCGGCGCTTGCTCCAAGGGATCCGCCTCATCGACTCAGAATTTGAGAAGTGGAAGGCACCAGAGGCTTCAGTTTACAGATGGGAACATTGAAATCTGGAGAGGGCAGGTGACTTGTCCAAGGTCACATAGCTAATAGGAGGCAGGACCAGAATCTACACCTCCTAACTTCCTGTCCAGTGCCCTTTCCTTCATAGGGTTAATATTTTATTCCAAGGAATTTCCAATCCCATAAGTTATGTTGACTATTTACAAAGTAAAGGGTCCTGGTATATTTTTAATGAACATTCTGAACCTTACTGTTTTGGTCCTGCCCAGATCTCTCTATGGTGGAAATCAGCTGAGCATTTTGACAGAAATAGTTTTTCATTTTATCAGTACTTTACTATCCTAAAATCCTTAACGTTTGATGACAGTCATTTTCTATACATTGCCATGTGCCTAAGGATATGCCACTAAGAATGAATTTGGAAGGACTGAAGACAATTTTTTCCTTTGGTCAATTTATATATTGACTTTTCTTCTACTGGAAAAAAAAATCCACAGATATTATGTTTACCATCTTCTCTTCCTGTAAGGATAAGGTAATATTTAAACCAACAGTAATTCATGAACATCTACTGATCATCACCAGGAATGACCAGTATATAGTATTCTAGAACTGTAGGCAGTAGAGCCTAGTGGCTAAGACACAAGCTTTGACGAGAGTCTGGAATCCCCGCCTCTGCACTTAAATATAACCAAACTCTCTAAAAGCTTCAGTTTCTTCATTTGTAAAATTGAAATTATGCCTATCACACAGGACTGTTATGAGGGTTAAATAAGATTAGTGCCTAATACATCATAAAGCATAGCTCTAATAAAACAAGTATTATATATTATAGTTGTATTATGTGTTTATAATTATAATTATATTACTACACCCATTGAAGATTCTACTGGAATGATATACAGCATTAAAAATGTGTGTTTTCTGTGTTAATATAAAAATCACTATAAGGTGTGTAGCTTGGCTTATTATTGCTTTTCTAAAGCTCATTTAGGAAAAGCCATTTTCCAAAACTTAAGAGACAGGCAGAACAAGATCCTCCTTTGAGAGTAGGCATATGTTTAGTTGATTGTTTTCGCAGACAGATGTCTGGTTTAACATTCCTCTGCTCAGAGGAGAAGCTCAGAGACAGTGAGCCCATGTTTCTTTTGATAGTGACTGAAGGCTTTGCCATAAATACAGCTTCAGCGGCGGCACAGCACAGGAACCAGCCAGGACTTCCGCATCTGACTGACGGCTCAAATCCACCATGCACAAGATGAGCCCCCTAAAGATGCACAGGTTTGTCATACTATAAAAGCTTTCTTTAAGAGGATTGAAATACCTTCTCCGGGTCATTGTTAATTCTTAGTTGTGAAATACCTTCTTCAGGCCATTCTTTTCAGTGAAAGAAAGCATAAAATGCTATTCGAATTTGATCTTTGAAAAAACAAAAAGGCAAAGCAAAAGGAATTTGGGGAAATCACTAGTTTGTTCCTGGATTCTTCCTCTGATTGATGACTGTGACACTTTTTGGGGTGGCTTTTTAAAAGGACATGATTTTCGACAGCGCACCACTCCTAAACGTAAACCTCCTTAGGTCACAGGCAAGCTGTATAATTTCTAAACAATTGAACCAAGTACTGATGCTCCCCTCACAAAACACAGGCCGGTGATGTTGGAGGCAGATTCCGAATCAGCTCTCCTGGGCGGCTGAAAACACTGTTACAAAAGTGCCAGATATCGAAAAATGTGGCTTCTCTCATCTGGGGGCTTCAGAACATTCTGCAAACAATGAACTAAGCTTCCCATCTAAGTTCCAGTTAACTAAGCTGCCAGTTAGATAAGTGGTCTTTTGTTGCTTACAGAGGACTTAACTAATGTTGTTTTGCTTCTTGTAGAAGTTGCTTATTTATTTACAACATTAAAAAAAAGCTTGAAAGAACACTTACACTGAAGAGAATGATTTCTCCCTCCATAATATATGCTATCTGAAAAATAAAAAAATAATTTTTAAAATAAATATTAAAATGTGTTTTCACCCAACCACAAATATTACATTGTAGTACAAACTGTAGCTGGACACCATGGCTCACGCCTATAATCCCGGCACTTTGGGAGGGTGAGGTGGGCAGATCATTTGAGGTTAGGAGTTCAAGACCAGCCTGGCCAATATGGTGAAACCTCATCTCTACTAAAAGTAAAAAAATTAGCTGGGCGTGATGGTGTACGCCTGTTGTCCCAGCTACTTGGGAGGCTGAGGCACAAGAATCACTTGAAGCCGGGAGGCAGAGGTTGCAGCAAGCCGAGATTGCATCACTGCACTCCAGCCTGGGCAACAGAGCGAGACTCTGTCTCAAAAAAATAAAATTAATAAATCAATAAGTAAATTTCCCAGACCAACTTATATTCAGCACTCAGAGGCTGTCTTTTCATAGCTTGTTAGTAATATCTCATGCAACACTAAAAGACAGGGATACCAAGTTGAGGCATATTGGTAGGCTCTTTCAGTTGCACTCTTCAAACTTCCAACCTCAATGGTGGATGAGAACATCTGAAAGAAAACTGGTGGTGTGCTCTGTAACATTGTCCTAATGTGGTGCCCTCAATAGCTCCTTCTATTGCAAATGTGTTGCGTAAATTATGAAAGGGGGAATTAGAGAGGAAAAAAAAATTACCTCTTTTAACTCAAAATAATAAAAGTTCAGCAGAACAGAAGTTACAGTCCTCAAGAATAACTTTGCGATGGACCCATTTAGCATGATAGACTTCGTGGTATAAAGATAATCCAGACTCTTTTGTTAACAGAATTTGAAAATTTCAAATTAATTTGCATCAGATTCAGCTGGCACCCAGCTTGTTAAAAATGTTAAGCCTGACACAACTGTCCTGAAATGGCGTGATCTGATTATTAACTAAAATCGATCTGAGTTTACAATGCAGTGAAATCGAATTACAGAGTTGCCAAAATAATCAGTTCATTCATTCTTGGAGATGTGTTGAGGAGATGTGATGAGGAAGGGCTTCTTGTTGGAGATGTGATGAGGAAGGGCTTCCTGACTGCTGTGGGAACCATAACCCCCCATATGCTGAAATTGGAGGCTCACTAGAGACAGCCTGATTGGCCCTCATCTTCTAGGGCTGGGAGTCAATATTGCCACTTTCAGAGGGCTCAGGTCAGTTCCAGAGCAACTAATAGGCCCTCACAATGAAAACCCAGTTAGGGAATTATCTGTTCCTGGATGCCTGTGAGAAAGAATGTGTGTCTACACAGTATTTCATCTACAATTTATTGTTTACACAAACCATTTACACACATACATATGCACACACACTCCTTTATCCTGTCTGGCAGAATGCATTTTAATCAGGAGTTTGGAGGAAGATGCTCAGCCTCTTCACAGCACTGGTGAACTGGGCCAATGATGAGCATGTGATACCGTTGTGACTGTGACACCCCTTGTGAAGTTTCATAGAAAGCTTTTCTTCCCTTTACTGTCATCCCCTTCCTTTTGATGTAAGGATGGAATGGTTATAGCTTTAGTGGCCATCAAGAAAATGAGGAAAAAGATAAGAAACCACTAGAGCCACTGAGCCCATGTCAGCATTGCCAACCCTCAGTCTCCTTACTATGTGAGAAAAATAAACTCCTCTTGTTTCAATTATTATTTATTAGGTATTCTGTTACTTGCACCCAAAAGCATTTCTAACTGACAAAGGAATCTGGTGGCTTTCTAGAATAGAACCCTTGGTAATTTCTTATACTGCATGGTCGGAGAGATCCAGTTGAAATGTTTAACAAAGTCACTGATTGCTCAGACATATCCAGAAACACTGATTTCTATGCAATCTGAAACTCTTAAGAGTGCTGTGATGGAAGTTAACTTCCCTTGGAGAGAAGAGGGACCCAGTAATTTATTATGGAGCATCCCCATCAAATTCAGTCTATAGTAGGATTCTGTGAATATCTATCAAGTCCCTGTGCCAGAACTGAAGTCTTCAAAGGCATCATTATTAGTATTGAGATCAGAATTTTAAAATGAGTTACGGAAAGTAAAAGGCCCCCATAGAGAACTGTGGACAGAAACCCTTGGCCACATATACAATAATTTTGGGATAACCCTTTCCTTTTCCCTCTCTACGCCCCACCTCCAAAAAAGAACACCATGTTCACTGAATTATTCAGTTGAATATGTTAGCCAGCTTTCTATTTTGCCAGAATATCTAAAATGTTGCAATGGCAACTTAAGTACTTAATACACATCTCATTCAAATGTGTGTGATTAGCTATTAAAGAAGAGGTAAAGCCTAGTCATGGAGTCGAGGAGCACTGGCACCAGATACCTGGGCTTCAATCACAGATCCAACTCTCACATGCTGTCTGGGTGATGCTAGTTGCTTTGCATCCTTGTGCCACAGTTGTCTCATGTATAACAATGGAGATAATAAGTGCCTCTTGTGTGTGAATTGTAAAGATTAATGCATTTAATATAGGTAGAGTATTCATAACAGAACCTGACACCTTATAAACACTTGATAAGTGTTAGCTATTGCTATTACCCCTTTTCCAGATGGGGTCATTGAAGCTCAGAGAGGTTAGGTAGCTTGTCCAAGATTTCCTATCCAGTAAGTAGTAAAACTATTTCAAAATGTTCCTCTAGTTTACATAATGTTATTATAATTTATCTTTTATGCTATTTTAGAAAATGTGGTAAACATTGTTAGTGCTCACCGATATTCAGTTTTTCCCAACTTCCAGACCATACGAGAGACTACACAATTTCCAGCCCCCTTGGGGCCACATTACAAATTCTAGCTAATGAAATGTGAGTGGATGAGACCTGTATGTGTCAGGGAGACAATGAGAAACACTGCAGGATTCTTCATTCTTTCTCCTCTCTTGCTGTAACACCCAACCAAAGTTCCAGAAGTGGAATCTCCAGCATCCTGGAGCACAGATAAACTAAATAGAGCAACCTACATACCACCACCACCATCCTACAGCAGTCCTTTTAAAAACAGCAAGAAATAAACCTTTATGTGTTAAGCATTGAGATTTGGGAATTATTACCATAGCATCAGACTGGTCTATCTCAACTAATAAAGTTTCCGAATATTGTATAACAGAAAAACCAGAGTATTGACTTAATATTCTCTTTAATTAATATGACATTATCCCAGTGGCTCATTGATAACTCTTGTTTTTTTAGGGGATGTGGGTTGGGGTGAGGTTCATCTGGCATTATAGCAATGTTATAATGAGCCATAAGGAAAACTTAATGAACATTGTTCTACAGTTTAATTTTCTATGACAAGTAGTAATCATGCTGCAAACCTTCAGGACAGATATAAATATTATGAATATCAACAGCTCATAATTGTAGTATTTTAGAAAGCCTTAATGTTATTGTTGCTTAACATTTTTTTCAGGATATTAGAGAAAAATTTATTTTAAAATTATCATGGCCTTTTGAGGTTTAGAAAGGCATTTTAGCTTAACCTGCATGTAAGCAATCTTCAAGAAATCATAATATAAAATGTTTTTATTTCCCTTAACCTAGAACATACAAATTTGAATCTTAATAATAGATTAGTTTCCTAAGACACAGTTAAGAAAATGAAAGCGTAAGTAACAGACTGGGATGAAATATTTGTGAATTCTAGCTGATTAAAAACTTGTATCCAGAATATTTAAAAACTCTCAATACTCAGTGATAAGAAAACAAATAAGCCAGTAAAAAATAATGGGCAAAAGATCTGAATAGTCATTTCACCAATGAAGAGATGTGTTGTGTAAGTACATAAAAAGATACTCAGCATCATTAGTCATTAGTGAAATACAAATGAAAATCAGTGTGATACTACTACATACCTATTAGAATACCTTATATTAAACATTGACATTACCAAATGTTGAGGGAAGATGTGGAGCAACTGGAACTCTCATACAGAGCTGGTAGGAATGCAAAATGGTTAACTTGGTTAAACAACTTGGCATTTTCTTATAAAATTAAATACACAGTTACCTTACAACCCAGCAATTCCGCTAGACATTTACCCAAGAGATATAAAGACAAATGTACTCACAAAAACCTCTTCACAAGTATTTATAGCAATGTTATTCACGAATGCCAAAAACTGGAAACAAACCAAATGCCCACCACCTTCTGAATGAATACACAAACTGTGGTACATCCATACAACTGGACACAACTCAGTAATAAAAAAGAACCAACCACAGATGCATACCCCAACATGGATAAATCTCAAAAGACTTAAGCTGAGTGAAAGAAGTCAGATTCAAAAGGCTATATACTATATGACTCCATTTATACAATATTCTGGAAAAAGAAAAACTGTAGGAACAGAAATCAAAGCAATAATTGCCAGGGGTTGGAGATGTGGTGGAGGGGAGGAAATTGACTACAAAGAAGCATCTGAGAACTTTTTAAAATGTTGTAAATTTTCTCCCTCTTAATTCTGGTGGTTGCACACTGTATAAATGTGTTAAAATCATAGAACACTGTGTGCCAAAAATGAGTGAATTCATAGTAAATTAAACCTCAGTAAAACACCAAAAAGTCAAACAAATGTAAAATTTTAAAAATAGATGATTAATAGTTTCAAATGAATTCTTCAAATTTTAGTAATGTTCTGACAGTTATAAGTTAAGCTTTTTTAATGCAATTCATTATATATAAAATGTTATCTGTATTAATTTATTCATACTAACTCCACTTGAAATATGTATATTCAATACATTAAACAATAAAGGCAAAATGGTCTAAGGGCCAAAATGTAAAAGAGTAAACTGTATTCAAGACAACCAGAAAAAGCAAAATATATATCTTGCTTTAAAGTTTCAGGAAAAAAAGTCATTCAGTACAGTTCAACAAATATTTATTCAGCATATATTGTCTCAATCTGTAAAATGGGCAGCTTTGCACATTTTAATGGCCCCAAAGAACCGTACTGAATTCTCAAATCTACATTGCTTTAAAGTAAGTTAGAACATACTTTGATGATATTACAGAATCCACTTTCTTAGAATAATACCTGGCCCATAATATGCAAATATATGCATTAGCTATCTTATTATTTAAATTTATTCCACTCACCATTATTATGCAAGTTTAATAATATCTGTTGAAGTTGCTTTTGTTAATGCTTACCCAGCAGCCACTCATCACCACTGCCACACTTTCTTTCTACCCAAAGGTCACTTTTGTTTAGGTGTTCCCTGTCCCTTAGATGGCCACATACTTTCTCAAAGGAAAAGAATACCAATCCCAGCCCCAAGGGACATGTCATGATTACTATAAGCCAGTCATGGCGCCCTCCTTTCCTTACCATTAATTGGTGTAGCACGGGCATATGATGCAAATTGGATGAAACCAAATAGAAAGTCTTCTGGAGGGCTTCTGGGAAAGGTATTCTTTGCTGATCAAGAACCACAAAGGGAGAAACAACCTCTTTTCTACCATTTGTGGTAGCCTCTGGATAAAATGTGGGAACTGCTACAGCAATCCAGCAACGAGGAGCAGTGCTAGACTGCAGAAGAGCCAACTCACTGAAAACGACAAGGCAGAGAAATGAAAGAAGCCTGGCATGGTGCCTCCTGCCTGTAATCCCAGCACTTTGGGAGGACAAGGCAGGAGGGTTGGTTGAGCCCAGGGGTTCAAGACCAGCCAGGGCAACAGGAGGAAACCCTGTCTCTACAAAAAAAAAAAAAAAAAACAGTAGCTGAGCACAGTGGTATGCGCCTGTGGCCACAGCTACCAAGGAGGCTGAAGTGGGAGAATCAACAGCCCCGGAGGCGGAGGTTGCAGTGAGCCAACATAGCACCACTGCACTCCAACCTGGGCGACAGTGCCAGACCCTGTCTAAAAAAGTTAACTAATTAAATAAATTTAATTAAAATGGAAGAAGCCTAAGACTCTCCTGATGTCCCTGAGTTGCTGCATCAATCCCAGAACTCTCCTATCTCCACATCTCCTGTCATCTGAGATAATACATTTTCTTTACTCCTTAAGCCAGTTGGGTCAGGTCTTTCTGTTATTTGAACACACACACACACGGTATCAACAGAGCTCTTGAAAAAAGTCACCTTGGGGTACTGACAAGATGATTAAATGACAGGACTGCACAAAATTTTTGTTTTGGTTGCTACCATTATGACTGAAAATAGCCAAACTTATACCAAAGAGTTCACATAACACACATACTACACATTCAACAAATACATTGTTTTTCATGGGCTAGTGGGGGAGTGGGAAGCTAAGATCACAGAAAAGGAATCAGGGGATGCCACATTTATTTTTCAGTCCTTGAACATACAGAATAATATTTATTTTAGTTGTTAAAAATAAGGATAAGATACTAATCTAAAATGTTGATAATAGGGGAAACTGGATGCAGGGTATATAGGAACTCTATGTTCACAGCTTTTCTGTAAATCTAAAACTGCTAGAAAATAAAAAGGTTATTTGCAAACAGTGATAAAACATAACACAGTAGATACACAAAAAACAGTTTTTAAATTGAAACTCGTGTATAGTAATATTTTACGTGTGAACAGCTTTTATGGCAAAATTTTTTTACTTATATAGTCATTTCCATGCATATCCCTGCAGAGTTAAAGCACTTCCTAAAAATGTGAGGGAGAACTGGAATTACTGTGTCCATTCAATAGATAAGAAAACAATCATACTGGAGAGACAAAGGGACCTGCAGGAGGCCACACAGTAATTAGTGACAAAGCCGAGAATAGACCTGGCCTCCCATACAGACAACTTTGCTTTTTCCTCTTTCTCCTCTTAAAATAGGAAGACTCTTTTACAAAGCTCATGGAAACAGAAAATTTTCAATTTGGTGGAAACTATTCAGACTATCTGATCACAGAGTGATAATTCAAATGCTATGAGGTGAAGAATTTTTTTTTCTCTCTTAATTTTGAAAAGAATGTAACTGGAAAATCAATTCATTGAGCAAAAAACTCATTATGCCAAGCACCCCCAAAAACCTCAACTTTCACCAAACCTTAGCAACTTACAGTATATACATAGTATGCTTAACTTCAATGAAAAGATGACTTTATACAATTCTATTTGTTAAATAAAACTAATCATATTCATTAGAATAAATGTATAAACAATGGGCAAAATTGTCACATATGTCTCTTTCAACTACTTTGCTAAATATAAAACATTCTTATTCTGAAAGCCTTATTCGTTTAAATTTTTTCACATAAATTACATGATGTGATGAAGTATAAGCTGAATATTGTCCAGTGAGGTCATATGTGAATTCCTGATGAGCTATATAAAAACTTTCCCTAGTGTCATACTGCAACACAAAGACTCCTTTGATTATTTAAAAAAAAAAAAAAAAGGAAAAGGAAAAAATGCAGAAGATTATATCCACCAGAAGGGTCTGAAGGAAAATTAAGGCTAGAACATTAATAACTTTACTCAACAAAAAAGTAGTAGATCATACCAGAGACCATCAAGTGTTCTCCCTGCATTTTAAGGAGAGGCAGACAACTGTCATTCTGTCATGATAGGGAGCTGAACGAGATCTATACCTCCACAAAGTATATTGACAGAAGATTGATCAATGACAGTGAAGAGAGCTTTGCTCTTGACATACTTCATGGTCTGTGATTAGGCCAGTAGACTCAAGAGTGGGAAGCATTTATCCCAGAGTATATGTAGAAAAAGTATATTGGAACCTCTATTTGCTTTTTAATCTTAAAAAATAAAAACTTAATTTTACTAACATTTAATATATTTTACTAATTTTACCAATATTTTCCAATATTTGTAAGTAAATACTAACAATTTATAAACAATTTGTAAATAAATGCACAGAGTTTAAGGGTGTGTGCACAATTTTTTCCCGTGACAGCGTTATGTGATCAATAACAGCAAGGATCTATAGGTACCATCTATGAGTGTCCACACTCACTTAATACAAATTACACACTGACTTTGACATGGCCATCCAAATATATTGATCTGCTATGTCTTAAGTACTTCCAAGGCACATATTCACTTTTCAGATGTCTAGTCTCAACCTCGCCGTGATGTACTATTATAGTCTAGCTACCACAATCACAGAGAGCATACTATAGTTGAAGTGTGATGTGCCATTTTGCAAATGCCTAAGTATTACATTTAGAAGATTAATATACTAATTTCACCACAGGAGAGTAAAAATAAGAAAGCAACTAACTTTGTAATTATTAGATCCGCTGGTCAGTAGTGCTATGGTGGCAGATACTAAAATAGGAAGACAGACTATAAATAAGCCAACCAATGAATAAGCATGTCAATGTTAAATAGTGATAAATGCAGTGAAGAAAAGAGAATAGATGTGACAGAGGCTGGGCACAGTGGCTCATGCCTGTAATCCCAAAACATTGGGAAGCCAAGGCAGGAGGATTGCTTGAGCCCAGGAGTCTGAGACCAGCCTGGGCAACATGGTAAGACCCTGTTTCTACAGAAAATTAAAAAATTCACCAGGCGTGGTGGCACACACCTGTGGTTTCAGCTACTTGAAAGGCTGATGTGAGAGGATCACTTGAGCCCAGGCAGGCAACAGAGCTGATCTCAAAAAAAAAAAAAAAAAGAAAGAAGAAAGACAAAAATAAATATTATAAGTTGAAATGCATTTTTTTTTGAGATGCAGTCTCACTCTGTTGCCAGACTGGAGTGCAGTGGCACAATCTTGGCTCACTGCAACCTCCACCTATCGGGTTCAAGTGATTCTCCTGCCTCAGCCTCCCAAGTAGCTGGGACTACAGGCAGTGCCACCACGCCCAGCTAATTTTTGTTTTTTAGTAGAGACAGGGTTTCACCATGTTGGCCAGGATAGTCTCAATCTCTTGACCTTGTGATCTGCCCGCTTTGGCCTCCCAAAGTTCTGGGATTACGAGCCACTGTTCCCAGCTTTGAAAGGCATTTTATCTACCTAACCTACTGAACAACATAGCTTAGCCTAACCTACCTTAAACATGCTCAGAACACTTACATTAGCTGACAGTTGGGCAAATCATCTAACACGTAGCCTATTTTATAATAAAATGTTCAGAATGGCTGTATGGATACTTGAAGTATGGTTTCTACTGAATGCCTATTGCTTCTGAATCATTGCAAAGTAAAAAAAATCATAAGTAGAACCTTCATAAATTGGGGATTGTCTGTATATTTTACCACAATAAAAAAATTAGGTTTAAAGAATAAAAAGAGAGACCAGGCAAGAAATGATGGTAGCTTGGCCTAGGTTAGTAAAAGCGGATAGATATAAAATGTATTTTGGAGGTAGAACCTGGAGGACTTTTGGATAGATTGAGGGAGGCAAAGAGGAGGAAAAGTGAGAAGAAAACAGCACTCAAGAGTGACTTCTAGGTTTTTTACTTGAGCGTGTGGTTAGATGGTGGTTCCATTCACAGAGCTGAGGAAGACCTTGGGCTTGTGACGGTGGTGAAGAACAAGTGGAGTAGAAATCTAGAGTTCTGTGTTGGATATAGTAAGTTTGAGATGCCTACTGCCATACAACCAAATGCAGGTGTCAAACTGATAGTCAAAGAGTAAGTCTGGAGGTCAGAGGGAAGGGGGACTGCCCTGGAGATATGATCCTGGAAGTCATTTATATATAAAGACCTAAGAAGAAAATGTAGTGAAAGAAGTTGGCTTTGCCATTATACTTGGCTTGAAAGTTCAGAATATATTATATAATCCAAGAAGACAGAATATCTTTTTTTTTTTTTTTTTTTTAGATGGAGTCTCGCTCTGTCACCCAGGCTGGAGTGCAGTGGCATGATCTCAGCTCACTGCAACCTCTGCCTCCCAGATTCAAGCAATTCTCTGCCTCAGCCTCCTGGGATTACAGCTGGGATTACAAGCGCCCACCACCACGCCCAGCTAATTTTTGTATTTTTAGTAGAGACAGGGTTTCACCATCTTGGCCAGGCTAGTCTTGAACTCCTGACCTTGTGATCCACCTCCCTTGGCCTCCCAAAGTGCTGGGATTACAGGCATGAACCACTGTGCCCAGCCTGATAGAATATCTTTGAACATAAAATACTTAAACAATGATTTTGTGTGTGAACAAGAGAAAGTTGGGGTAACATGAGAAGAAAATAAAGTCTTCATAAAGCCCCTGAAGAATTCCCCAACTTCTCCAGCTCTGGTGAGTGGTTTTGTATAAATGCTTATGGTCTTTAATGTTTCTTCCACTTCTTTTGTATTTGCTTTGTAATGATAACTAACTTTTCTTATGTAGATATTGACTTTTCAACTAATATGTCCGAAGGTGAAGAACATGTGTAGTAATAACTATACTGCTGCAATTAGCACAATACCCTATACATAAAAGACACTCAATACCTATATCCATTGATGGACTAATACTATAGGGAGACCGCTAAGCTAGTTCTCCAGTAAGGACAGGAGTTTCGTGTCCTGAGGAAAATAGCAGGATAGAATGTGATCTTGTAATTATTGGCAATTTTTTTCAGGGGCAGCATCTTACTATTTGTGCCTAAATTGCCTCAGAAAAAGAAAACAGTCTAAATTATTAAAACGAAATGGCAAAATCAGGTCATTGCCACTTTTCACTGTGAACTGAATATGTTCGGCATAATAGGAACTTGAAAGGTTACTCATTAGTAAAGATTTTATTTAATTAAAAAAGTATCTTTGATGATCATAAAGTGATGAGCAGGAAAATCTCTGCATCAATGTCCTCTGCTGTTCCATTTCAAGTCAAATTCAAAACATGTCAGCCATACTCATCATTCACACTCACACTCATTCACTCCACCAACGTTCACTAATTAACTACATGAACCAGGTATGCATCACTGACTTACCTTTAATTCTCAAGTAACTCATTGTTATGTTCACAGTCTGGTTTCCTTGTGTGTAATGTGAAGAGGAAAAGACATTTTCAGGGTCTTGGTGACTGTAGATAATACACAGGGCAAAAGTAAGATTTCCTCCAAACCGGAATTTATTAAATTGGGAAACATTTAAATATTACATGGTGGAAAATTATTGATTTGTAGGTAAATAAGGCATTCCAACATGAGTGAAAGATTTCTCCTAGGTTAAAGATTCGGGTGATGACATATGTCAAAAGCAGATACTTTACTAATGACATTAAAACATCTAGAGAAGGAAATGGCCTTTCTGAAGAGTCACACTGGAAGTTGGAGGGTACTGAGTCAGAAGTAAAGCAGCTGGCAGTGGGTGACCAGCACAGCCAAGGGCTAGAAGTCCAAGTTCTCACAGCCAGCCCATCAGGTCCCACTGGTAGGTCTTTGCTAATGGAGGTGAATGCATCTGGCTAGCAAGGCCATTGAAATTTGAATCATATGACTGATCTCCCATGTTCTGATTCCATACGTTTCAAGCCTATTTCTCATTACAACTTAGATTCTCATTTAGATTTTCCTTTGCCGGTGAGAAAGGCTTCTTATGATATATTTTATTTTAGCATTCTGATTTACATATCAGGCTCATGTGAGCTTGGTACATGTGAGTCTCAGGATGCTGAATACATCAATTTCAGAGCCTGCAAATCTGAAAAGGCTGTACTTTAAATTCATCAAGATGAATGCCAAACTGTGAGGTTGTTTGGCAGGCAGCCAGCTAACCTCCCCAAGCAACACCTAACCATGGTGCAGTTGCAATTGCAAGCCTTAACAGAATTTTGAAGCAATCTTGGTATAAATAATCTTACCATGTCTGTTAGTAATACTTCAACTTTGACACTTTCTTTTTTCCTCAACAGGTAATCTAACTTCTTGGGTTTTTATTGCGTTCTATTTTGGATTTTTTTAAGGCATAAATGGAGAAAAGTAGTCATAATTTCTGTTTCACCTTGAGATTTATTTCCTACAAATCCAGGAGGCACTTCATGCCTAACCTGCAGATCTTTAAGCCCAGGGTCCCAATTGCTACATACCCTCCTAAAACCGGTGAAAATCATCATTTTCTCACCCTAAGAAACCTCAGAACAACTAGCAGCAAAAGTTTGCGACATTGCCCCATGCACAAGGTTAAAAACACGAGTAGGAGATCTCAATACTGCAGCTGAGAGGTCATGTAAGTGTGATAGAGCAAAAACAAACCAGCCTATACCTTCGGATTTGCGAGTGAATTCTTCTAATGAGAGCTGTCAGATGCTTGTTACTACAAAATAAATGCCTTTTGGCTGCCTTTTTTTTCTCTTCCTCCTAATTAAAAAGAAAGCAAAACTGTAACACAATTCTTAAACACATTTTTAAAAGTATCATCATTGCTAATGCTTTTTTTTTTACAATTCAATTCATCACTGCAGGCAAATCGGTTTCTCATTCATAAATTCCCTGATTGTCAAAACAATGTAGATAATCGTTTATCATAATGTAATATATCCTGGAAAGCAATCATAACATAAAAAAGACTTTCTCTTATGTAAAGGACAGACTATTTTAATATATTTTAAAGGCAAGCCCTGATTGGCTATTCACTAATTTGTTGCTATGAGCAACATAATATTTTATTTTGGAAACCTTCAAGATTTCAGTTGCTCTGTAGTTTTGTGTCTGAATTTCTGAACTATTTTCTTCTCTCTGTCTCTTTCTCAGCTTTGATACTTGTTGTTTTCCAGGTAGCAACATTTAATATTTTATCTAAATATATTCCTGTTTAGAATTGTAAAATAATGTATAACATCCATGAATCACATAAAGGTATGTAGATTTTTACTTAGCATGTTTGAATCCCTAGTGGCAGACAAGGAAAACAAACTGGTTGACTTACCCCAAACAGAATTTATTGATAGCACATTGGTTTCCAAGGACTGCTGTAACAAAATACCATGAACTAGGTTGCTTAAAACAATAGAAATTTATTATCTCACAGTCCTTCCTTGCCTCTCCCAGCTTCTGGTGTTTCCCAGCAATCCTTATCCTTCCTTGGCTTGTAGATCGATCACCCCAATCGTTGCCTGGGTAGTCACATGTCATTCTCACTGTGTATTTGTGTGTTTCTTCTCTTCTTATAAGGATTCTAGTCATATTGGATTATAAATCCACTCTAATTCAGTATAACCTTATCTTAATTTGATTATATCTGCAAAGATCTTATTTCCAAATAAGGTCACATTTACAGGTACTGAGAGCTAGGGAAGTTTGAAGATACTAAGTTGAGAAGGCTAAGATCCAGGAACATGCTGGGCAGCACTTGTGGCTGAGTTGTGTGACGTCTAGTCTTTCACTCAGTCATTGGGTTGTTTATCCAAGAATCAAAGTTGCAAGACTGCTCATCTGAATAGCCAAGCTTGTTTCACATGTGCCCAACTCTTGACAGCACTGAGGCAGGAAGCAGGAAATTCTGTCTTCTTCAGCTACTATATTTTGAGGAGACATCTCAATAGGGAAGAAGCCATGCCCCAAAAGGAGCCAGCAGCTGTTAAAAAGGGGGAATGAAGTCTGGGCTGCCAAAAATGAAAGACTTCTACTTTACCACTTTTATGACTGCTTATAAATCAGATATAACAAAAAAATTAAATTCTGCAAATTCACCACAGCTTGACTGCATGACTTCAGGATATACAAGAAATCAGATATACAAGTCAAAAATCACTTGCCTAATACCTTTGGGCCCACATGCATTTCAGAATTTAGAATTTTTCAGAGTTTAGAAAGGTAAAATATGATGCACATACCATTTGTAACATCCCAGCAGGGTGTGCAACAGCATCCCATAATCAAATGTATAAATATTTCTGCAGTGAATTTTTTAAATATTTATACTAAATGATAGAAAAGACCAAAAATAGCCTCATGCCAGTTTAGTTAGGTTTGGGCACTAAATGAGTTGAGGTCAGATCAAGTTTTACAACCAAATTAGTTTCTAAAAATTAGAGGTTTTCAGAGCTTTTTGGATTTCAAAACTATGGATAAGGGAATTGTAGAGTATACTATTTCCTGAAGTTCCCAAAGTCATGAAAGCTAAGCAAATCTAAGTTAGGCCAACAGTAAAACATACAGGGTAATTCTCCTATAATCTACAACCTACATCTAAACTTAATCTATAATCTATAATCTGCTCTCTAAACTCTCAATCTAAAATCTCAATCTATAATCTACAACCAGTATATAAACTCAGCATACAGTCAGTATATGCAGTCTTCAGTTGTTGTCATGTGGCCTTGGGCCCATGACATAGCCAAGGAAGAAAAGTGAAAACCTGAGAAAGAGCACTTGTCTTCTAAATAGGTCATTTAAGGATATGTTCATGCCATACATCATTCAAATGGAAGTTAGATATCTTCATATCAACTAAATTCATATCTATAATGTTAAAATTTAGAGACCTATAGTTATTTTTTTGTGTGTCTGTGTATTGTCATCATTTTTTCTGACTATAAAAGAAAAAGTAATCTCTGTAAGTCAATTGCATCTGCATTGTAAAATAATCCAATTTTATTCTATGAACATTATTATTACGTGGAAGAAGGAAGAGAAATTGCTTATGACTGATATCAGAATGGTTTGATTTTTCTTGGTTCTGCTTTTGTTTTCAGTAGTCCATACATTGTCCTGCTCAGGGTATAACAAGACCCAAGTCACAAAAGGAAGAATTATAGTTCATCTTTAAGAAATAAATTTTAACAAAAACTATTTTTAAATATGTTAATTCCTACTGAGAAAAACAAAGAAGTCTGAAATAAATAATATCAGATTCATGAATCAGAAAACTTAATGTTGTTAAGATGTCAGTTCTCAACAAATTGGTCAATAGACTCAATGCAATCTTAAGCAAAATACCAGCAGTGTTTTTTTTTTTTCTAGAAGTTGATGGGTTAATTCTGAAATTAATATTGAAATGCAATGGACCTAGAATAACCAAGATGATTTCGAAAAAGAAAAATGAAATTGAAGAACTAATCTACCTAACTTCAAGACTTAGTATAGAGCTTCAGGAATCATGGCAGTGTGCTAAGAAGAAACACAGATCAATAGAACAGACTAGAGAGTCTGGAAATAGACCTAGACGTAAACGCCAACTGATTTTTGACAAATGTGCTGAGGCAATTCAATGCAGAAAACATAGGTATTTCAAAATATAATGCGGGAACAACTATACATTTATAAGGAGAAGGAAATCTAGATTCCCTGCCTCACACCATATGCAAAAATTAACTCAAAATGGATCAGAGCCTAAACATGAAAGATAAATTTATTAAATTATTTTTTAAATAAGACAAAAAGATTATTTGACCTTGACAAAGATTTCTTAGATAAACCACAGAAAGCATGTGTCATGATAGAGAAATTATAAATTGGACTTCAATGAAATGAAAAACTTCTGTTCTTTGAAACACACCACTAATAAAAGGAAAAGGCAAACCATAGCCTAGGAGAAAATATTTACAAAACATATTTGACAAAGATTTGTATCCAGGATATGTATTTTAAAAACACTTACAACTCAGGAGTTGTAAGAAGACAAGCTCTCTAGTTTTAGAAGCTGGGCAAATGATTTGAACAGGTACTTCACAAAAGAATATGTACAATTGGCCAATAAGTACAAGAAAAAGTGTTCAACATTATTAGTCATTAGGAAAAATGCAAATAAAAATCACAAAATATACACACCCATTAGAATAGCCAAAGTTTTAGAGACTGACAATATCAAGATTTGGGGAGAATATGGAAAAATTAAAATTTTCATGCATTGCTAGTGGGGAGGTAAAATGGTGCAACACTGAGACAGTTTAACAATTTCTTAAAATTTTAAACATACATTTACCCTATGACCCAGCAATTCCACCCTTGGATATTTATCCAAGAGAAATGAAAACGTGTCAACACAAAGACTTGTAATGAACATTTATAGGAACTTAATTCATAGTAGCCAAAACCTGGAAACAGCTCAAACATCCATCAACATGTAAATGGATAAACAAATTGTTGTACTTTTCTCTTAAAATTGATTCATTTTTATTGTATGTAAATGACACCCCCAAATCGTTGATTTTTTTCAAAAACTGTATTAATTCTGATTACTGAGACTTTAATGCTCCAGTGCCAGGCAAGATAGGGACTCTCCTTAATACTGCTCTGGTAGGACCATTTTTTTAGGTCAGTGGTGTTAATGATAAATATGACATTCACATTCGAAGTATTTATTTAAAATATTTGGGAGAAGCATTGTTTAGAAACATTGTGAACATTAACAAATTGAAGTGAATTATGCATATTATCATAATTAAATGAAGGAAAATTACATAAAAATAATCCCCACATTTAAAAGTGAGCTTAAAGAGTGTCTTAGTTTCCAAGGACTACTATAACAAAGTACCACAAACTGAGTGGCTTAAAACAACAGAAATTTATTGTCTCACAATTTCAGAGGCCAGAAGTCTAAAATCAAGGCATTGGCAAAGCCACTCTCCCTCTGAGAACTGTAAGGGAACCCTTCCTTGCCTCTTCTAGTTTCTGGTAATTTGCTGACAATCTTTAGCATTCCTTGGCTCCCAGCTTCATTACTCCAATCTCTGACTTTGTTATCATGCGTTATCTCCCTGTATATCTCTATCTTCAGATGACCATTTTCTTATAAAGACATCAGTCATGTTGAATTAGTGGCCCACGCTGTTCCTTTATGACTTCATCTTAACTAATTACATCTGCAATGACCTTATTTCCAAATGTAGTCACATTTTAAGGTACTAGGAGTTATTTGGAAGGGATACAATTCAACCTATAACAACTGGTAAAAATGTGGAAATCACCTGTATTTTCAACAGGGCAAGAGAATCTGGTTCTCTCTCTCATTGACCAGAGGTAAGTGACTTATTAATTCATTCCTTCACTTATTCGGTAATCCATTCCTCTATTCATTAATTTAGTAAACATTTATAGAACACCTACAATGTGTCAAGTCTTATGCTAGACGCTGAGGATGCAAAGAAGAATAACAAGACCCTACTGTTGTAGAACTAGGGTCTCATCAAGGTAAGAGAAAAGTAAACAAATACTTAAAATACCTGTGGGATATGCCACCATGAAAACTTATTCCAAGTTGCAAGGTGGCGGAGAGAAGAGAGTATTTATGCCTGGGCATTTCTGGAAGATAATAGCATTGGAGCTGAGGCCTCCACAAGAAGCAGTCTTTCTCTAGGAAATATACGGACAAGAGTTAGGGCACAGAGATTGTTTTTTCCAGGCAAAGAGAATAACATAAAAATGACATGGAAGTGTGAAAAAAAATACAGCATGTTCAGGACATTATCAGCAGGTCAGCATTATTGGGTGGCAGGTTGCATGGGGTTATGAGGAAGGGCAGTGAAAAAGCCTAGAAGAAAATCTGGGGTCAGATAATAAACAGCACATGGCAGAAATTTAGATGTTAGCCTACAGGAAGTACAAAGCCAATTGAAGATTTTTAAGCAAGGAAGTAATAATAATATTTGTATTTGTAAGCAGAGAAATGACAACCATACTCATGGGGGTGGAATTTATTAAAATGAGAGTCTAAAAGGGAGGCCAATCAGATGGCCTACCTGAATTAAGGCAATGGCAGGAGAACAGAAAAACAAGGAATGGCTTCAGGAGATGTTTAAAAGGAAGACTGAAGAGAAGTGGTGACTGAAGAAAAGGGAGAATTCAGTAATTTAAAGCACAGAGTGTAAAAGAGGATATGGGGAAGAAAATGACATTTTTCAAATTTGGATTATTTATTTATGTTCCTCTTTGTTGTATAAATGGATTTGGGGGTGCCTTGCCAGGGTAGAAACATTACAAAAGGTTAAAAAATGAAATAAATGAGGAAATGAAGGTGAAGATAAATAAGTTGAAGTCAAGATTAAAATTAGCACTCAAAATGCATGCTGTATGATGTATATGACTACTTGAAGAAAGACCGATTTGGCTTGACGTTTCTGAATGGCGAGAGCAAAGAGAGAAGTCGTCTCAGTGCGAGAGCCACATTGTCCTGAGGATAAAAATAAAGACCCAGCTTTCCCTGGTGCTGAGAGTGGAAAGAAATTTCTCCTGTAAGACAAGGGCCAGTGTTTACTACCCATCAAGCTGAAAGAGCTACCAAGACAAGCAGACAGATGAAAATATGAATCCAGGATTCAAGAGAGAGGCTGGGCACCCCAATTCCAGACTTGGAAATCCTTGCCACTAGGTGCTTGTGTTCTTCAAAATTTTTCACCATTACCTCTTACACCACCACAAGGATTTCATTAGCAGTAGAAAGCACATTTCCTTCTGTGAAAAGTGAGAATATTGAAGATTATCAGGTGAAAGACTACACCAAGACAACTGTCACTAGGTCGTGTTTTCCCAAAGGAAATTCAGATGATTCTAACACCTCAATTTGCATGGTGCAATTCAATGTGAGAGTCAGAGTGGTACCACTCCTAACTCTACTTTTGCGCTTAAAATTGTCCAAGTTCCACCCACAATCAGCAACAGAGGTGTGTACTTGTCCCTAGTGTGTGGAACAATGACTGAGAAGTTTGTTGTCAACACTGTCTTTAATGTTGTACGTGTGTGTCAGGTTAATTCAGTCCTGAGCTAATGATTTCAGAAGAAAGAAGCAATATTCAGCCATGACCAAAACTTACTTTTAAGATAACTAATGTTCACCATATGCTCATCCATGCTTCCTTGAAAAGTAAGAAAAACTTTCAGGTTTTCCCTGTTGCTGACTTAGCGAAAGAACATGTATGCAAGTGATTTAAAATCTTGACTAACTCCATTCCCCTGTTTGGACTTACAGCTATCAGCCTCACACACAGAATCAAAGTACGGACTTTGGAGAATCCATATGCATTTTAAGAGACATTTAAGGGAATTCATTACTGCTGTTTAACTTTTTAAGCACATCCTGATGGCATCTGCCTAGAATTCCCCCAGAAACCACTGGGTTGAAATCTTTATCAGTTTCATGTATAGTATCTCTGAAACCATCTGGTTCTGAACAGTTTAGAGGACAGAGTCAAGCAAGATTTTTCTAGTAGCTCTCTCCCTTTTGATTATCTAAAGTGTTTTTCTCCTCACCAAGTAGAACATGTCAAAGCTTTCATGTTATTCTATAGTGGTTCCTGACTTTATAATATGGTGCTTTGAAATATGCCAGCCCTGGCCGGGCACGGTGGTTCACACCTGTAATCCCAGCACTTTGGGAGGCCGAGGTGGGCAGATCACAAGGTCAGGAGTTCAAGACCAGCCTGGCCAGCATAGTCTCTACTAAAAATACAAAAATTAGCAGGGCATGGTAGCACACACATGTAATCCCAGCTACTCAGGAGGCTGAGGCAGGAGAATCGCTTGAACCCAGGAGGCGGAGGTTGCAGTGAGCCAAGATCATGCCACTGTACTCCAGCTTGGGCAACAGAGCGAAACTGTCTCAAAAAAAAAAAAAAACCCACAAACACATTGTACAGTGGAAGTATGTCTGCCTTTATTTAGGTGGGGTTTGCACTTACAATTAAAACACATAAAAATAATATCCATTTGGCAGTATGTCTTTATGCTGCAATGCTACTAATTTTTTTATGTTTCCATCATGAAGAGAATAGAAATTCAGCTTCACTATCACTAAGTAGTGAGTTTCAAAGTCAACAAAATGATGAAATATTGATACCCATTGACATCTGAGCTTACCAGACCTTTGCTTCCTTTCTAAAGCAAAAATATGTTATTAATAAACAGTTATACAGGCACAGCATGGAAAATAAATTTCAAAGAACAGCAGTGTAAATGCTGTATTTTGCTTTCAGGTTCAGTGGATTTTTATCTTGAGTAATAGCTTAAAAGATTAACCAGCTATTCATTTCATAAGCTTGAACACACACCTCACAGTAGAAAACAAATTGGCATTTGGAGTTCCTGAGTAAAGTGCTATTCAAAGTGGCTCCATAGTCATTAAAACATAGAGTTAGTTTTGTGAATGCCATCAGTGAAAAATCTTTCTCGTGTAAAGAAAGCAGTAGGAACAAACTTTAAGTCAAAGGCAAGTTCTTCAGGTCCCTCATCCACAATGTTTATCTCAGTGGGATATGATACAGTCTGTGCAATTGCTATGTTCCACAATAATTATAAAGAGCAATAACATGTGATATGAATAGAACATGTAACAAAGAACAGCAGTAGATGGTAAAATAACCACTGGTTATGTCAAAACTAATAACTTATTTTGCTCATGCAGAGTCAATGAGTTAAGAGGTCAAATGAGCCCTGTTGTTTAAGCCTAATAGTACACATGGCTTTTCTGGTTCATCATTTTCAAGTTCCTTCAGAACTGTTTTAAGGATTATGTGAAATCGACTGGGTTTCATCAATGGCTTAGGTAACAACATGGGCTCATGTTTTCCAAAGTAAGGTCCAAGATATTCAATGTAAGCATTTGCCTTTTTGCAGCTTCTGGGAAGAGGTGGAGTGTTATAAGACCCCTTGTCATAAATATAGCATTCACTATCATAGAAAATAGCATCCATCTTTCTTAGGAATGGAGGTAGTTGTACAATATGACACCCAACACATCTTTAAAATGTTATGTATCATATTGTACTTTTAAAAAGCAGTGTACTTCTCATTGATCTTCCCATTTTACTTTGATTTAAAATGCAGATCTTTTCCTCCTTTTGAAATCTTTGCATTTTTACTCATAAATGTATAGGGGGAATCCATTTCAGACATATGCAGCCTCATAAATTATGTTTGGTAGTTGAAACAGTATGTGCTTATGTCATGGATTGAACATCCTCCTTTATTAGAATGCTATTTATTGCCACCAGCTGCACTGCTTAGCTAAGAAAGTTCTTGACACCAGCGATTGCTTTTCAGCACCACTGCTTCCGGCTGCTAACGGGGGCTTCTATTTCCAAATGAAACCACCCCTCTGAAGCTCTTCCTTCCACTACATAGATACCTCCTGTCATCATGATGTTGGAGAATCGATGGGGGATGGGACTGCACCCACCCATGCTCTGTGATCTCCCAGGCTGTAAATCTCTCACAGCTTTGAGATTTCTCGCCTAATAGCACTGGTCTGAGAGCTGTCAAATGCATTCAGGGAATCTACCCAACAGTAATGGATTTTTCAAAATTAAGATGTGAATTTAGCTTGTGAGCAAAGGGTGTTTCAGAGTCATTGGCGTGTATTTCAGAAGAGAAGCATGGTGCATATCAGCAGTAGACACTGGTCTCTATTTTATTACATTTTACAGCAGGGAAAACTAGACAAAGGTAATTACTCTTCTTCTGTTAAAGACTATTATTACACTTGCATGAACAGTTAACCCTGCTGTTATTTTCTCTGCTGCCTGTGTTGATGACATCCAGACCATCCAAGCAGGAAAGGTATAGAAATGGGGGTCTCAGCTCATTTCCAATTGCACAATAAGTCCCCGTTGAAAGGTAATCTTCTAAACCACAAACGTGTGCACCAACACACAAGCTCGTTCCATTATTTGTTGACGGAATCTGTGTCCGTGTCTTCTGCATGCCAGTTTGAGCACTGGCTCCTTTTAATAATGTTTCCACACATAATTGGGCTCCCAGAGCCCACAGAGCTAACAGCAGCAGTCAGTGACAGGAGGAGACCTCCCTCTGTTAACATGGAAACAGAATTTCCTTGCTCTCCTCTAGAAAGGAAATTCCCTCTAGGTCAAGGTTGAGGCTGTCTGCAGTGTGGGGAGGACGAGATTACGCAGAAGATACCTTAACCTGTGATCCTGGAGAGCTCTCTTGAAGTGGTGTCAGGCCCTCAACCCTTCATAAGCAGCAAATTTCTCCCCTTGACTAAACAAGAGGACAAGCAGAAAATTGAATTCTAGACATTACCTTTGAGATACAGACTGAAAATTCGAACTTCAGGGCACTTCTTGCCCCAACCAAAATCTCAGGCAAAGAAAAGCCCTACGTGTCTTCCATTTCAGGTTTGGAATTGCAGCTGTTAAACCTAAGATCTCATTTTCAGAGAGAGTCACTCTCCTCATTAGATTTTGCTTCTCATTCAACAAGGGACTGGCTTAAAGCCATGCAGTTGTGTGGCCATTATTCGCAATAACTTTCACCTGAGTTTCACCAACTACTCGGCGACAGGTATTATTATCTCCATCATGACAGGACAGAAACCAGAGCACAAGATTGTCACCTCTGATTTTCCAGGTGCCATCCACTGTCTCAGAGGAGCTGACAAGGATGCTGGACACTCAACTTGATTTTTTGTTTGTTTGGTTTGGTTTGGTTTTGCTTCTGCTTAGGCCAGTCTCAATATCAGGTTGAATAGAAACAGCAGAAAGGATAACCTGGATTCAAAGCATCACATGGAAAATGGAAAATGCTGAGTTAAAAAGGAGGCTGGATGCTGGTGTCTGTGTGTGTCCGGAATGAGTGACCAGAGACTCTCAACTTCCTACATGTTGGCCATTTAGAAAAGAAAGAAAAGGAGAAATGGTACTATTACTTATCTCTTCTAAAAAGTAGATAATTAAAAAGAAAAAGCACTGATATTAGGTGATTTGGTAAAATCCCCCACGTGCATATGTGCTCTTTCATGAGGTTGAAAGTGGGTGATATATTTTAAACAATTAAAGAACAAAAATCAAGTTAAAAAAGAAGATTACGTAGAAAAGGCAAACAACACTAACACCAGGAATGGAAACTCAGAACGTAGTTGATTATATTGCCTGAGGAAATTAGAAGAAATGTGGTTACCATCTTCTTTCAAGATGATCTTTTAATTGAAATGTTGAGTAACTGAATCTGACCCTCTCAATTAATATTCATTGGTGATATCTACCGCATATATTTTGGGTAGAAAATATGGAAGTAAAAATTGTTTTAAAAAAGAGAAATTTGAGCCCGTTTCCTTCTGTCTTGTGGCAGTGATTTTAATTTATTCTGTAATAACCATTCAACAAATATTCAACCTGTACCTAATAAGGACCAGGTATTCTACTACTTGCTACAGATCTTTAAATTCTGAATTTCTAAGATACTGTCCTCAATTGTAACTGTGACATACAACAAATGTTGAATGCCTATTGAACTGATTATAGGAAAGTCTACCTACATTTGCTACATGTTTTAAGGAGCTTTTCACTAGCATCTACATCCATTTGCATAACTTTTCCTAGATTTCCTCAAGCTATTGTAGTCTTCCTACTATCCGTGTAAAATTTCCTCTCTTTATCATTTCCAAATGGGTTTGAGTTAGCTATTATGGAAATTAAATAAATTATAATTACCTACTAGTTGTTATTTATCCTATCTTTATCAAAGAAAAAATAGTTATTAAAGAACAAAATCTAATTTTCACTTCAGGAAAATGAATACTTGTGAATAAATCAATTAATTGATACTCCAATGTTCTGCCAGAAATTCTCCATTTGTTATATCAGATCAGCAGAATAAACATCACTAGATGCCACTAGTAATTATCATTCATCTCAAATGAACCCAGTGGAATTAATTGACTCGACCCACAAGATTTTATTTCAGTTGCAAGAAAGTAGAATAAGCAATATCAGCAGTTATACTAAACAAAATAACACAGAACAATCAAAGTCAACTTAATGCACCCGGCATCCAGAGCTGAACTGTAAGTCGAGATTCTGGCTTTGCCACTTACTACCTGTGTGACTTTTGGCAAGTTACATAACTTCTCAATGCCTCATCTGTAAAGTGGGTATAGTAGCTTAGCACATAGAATTTTCCTGAAGAATAAATGTGTTTTATACACGCTAAACACACAATAAATGTTAGCTATGTTTATTATGTCAAAAATATTATTTTAAATGAATGGATATAGAAGAATTTGCAATTGTCTTTTGCTTAGTAGTATCATAAGACATAGTTTACACCTGTATACCATTATTTAATACATTAACTTGGCTTTCCTGAGTAAATGAATCTTTCTTTAAATGTTACCCTCTTGTTTCATTTCACTGCTTATTAAGACCAAATACTCACATTATCCTCACTTAAAGAGCTCCTAAAAATCCCTCTCCCCCCACCAGAACATTGCCTGACTTGTATAAGTAAGATTATAAATCTCTTTCCCCTTCAGTTTCAACAAGCTACTTATACAACACAAACACGGAGCAACCAAAGCTTGTAAGTCAATGTTTACATTACATCCTAGTGAATGCTTTTTTCAATGTGCAGTTTAAAATGTAGGCTTCTTGCCAGGGCAGGAATTTTGTCTGCTTCATGTGTTTTCTAGGTTCACACTTAACCGTGGTTTGGCATAGGAAGAATATTTCTAGACTGTTTTGTGCTGCATATCACCCCAAAAAAATGAGGGTTGGGGAGAAGAAAACCAGGGAGATATTTCTTTCTTAACATCTCAAGAAGTGAGCCTGACAGCAGACACAAGAAGGAGCCAAGGAGAAAGAGCACAGCTGCAGGAGGGATGTCTCCTCCATCAATCTCCAAGCCCTGGCACCCTTTCAAAGAGCTGCTGTCTGCGTTCATAGTAATCAGAGTTGTAACAGGGAAGAGAAGTGGAGGCAGGTCCACCTGAGAACTGTGTATGTGAAAAAGACTTCAACCTGACCCCAGTGCTAAATTAGATAAGTACAGCCACCAGGATGAGCACTCTGCCTCGTCATACTCCCAGGACAATTTTGAGCCCCCCCATCAGTGTCAAATTACCTGTGTTGGTGCTTGCTGCAGAAAGTTATAAGGACTTCATCATGCCTTTTCTTTGGGGTAAAAGTAATTTTAAAAGAAGAGAAAGTTAAAAGGAAAACTTGAGACCTCAGAGTCATAAGGAAAGTGCATAGAAATATCATCATCTAAGAAGATGGTTTTCCAATTTGACTACACACTGAAATAATCAAGGGAGCTTTATATGTACTAGCACTGGTTCCCTCCCCAAAGGTTTGGTCTGGGGTGCAACCTGGTCATCAGAATTTAAAGCTCCCTGTGTGGTTGAGAAACACCGATCAATCTGGCAAATAATCTAAGCCCCAATCAACAAAAGCAGTGTGCACTGTGCCCCAGGCATTTTCATGACTTTACTCTAGAGTGAATTGACAATACGAGAAAACACTGGGTCCTAGGACTGGCTTCTTATTTGCCAATTAGCCCATCTGTGAATATTTATTGAGCATTTACCATGTACAAATCTCAAGACTGATTCTCAAAAGGGATCAGGTGACATTTTTAAAGACCTGACCCTCTTACTCTCTCCTTCTGGAACTTTCTGCCTCAATTTTTCTCCTTAAGGAGGGCCTAGCTAATTATCACTATAGCAATTTTTATCCTTCCTAAGAAGATTTAGTAAAAGTAAACCAGCCTTCATGTAATATGATTTGTTTTAAATGGTTAGGAATAAGGGTAGGGATATAAACATAAAAATGCATTTTCCATATTTCCTAATAGAGTGAAATTGCAAAGATGTCAGCAGTTCACCAAGCATCTCAGGAAACCAACTACACGCACTCACCCTTCTGGTTTTCCGGGAGCTGGAGCCTCACCAAAGGAGATGATAGCTAGGAAAGAAGAAAACCAAACAACGGCAAGGACAGAGGTAGAGAAAGCAATGAGCTAAACGGGGGATGGAGTGGAGAGTGGAGGAGAGTTGATAAAATGAAAACTTCACCTGAATTAAATTTAAATGAGTTTAATGGAGCAATGAACGATTCGCAAATCAGGCAGCCTTCTGAGCAAGGATAGGCTCAGAGACTCCAGCACAGCCACATGGTGGATAAGATTACAGACAGAAAAAGGAAAGTGAGGTACAGAAAACAGAAGTGAGGTACAGAAACAGCTGGATTGGGTACAGCTCGGCATTTGCCTTATTTGAACGCAGTTCAAACAGTTGGCTACAGTTGATTGTCCAAAACTCAGTGATTGGCACAAGTGCAGGTTACAGTCTGTTTGTACATCTACTTGTTAGAGTTCATGATGTACAAAAAACCTTTAGGCCGAACTTAAAATATGTAAGGAAACAGCTTTAGGCTAAACTTTGATTTAACATGGTGAAAGAGAAGAAGAAAATGGATCACTTCATTTCCTGAGAGGTTCCCATTGCCCAGGGTTAATTGGTGTCAGCAAAAGGCATCTCCCAGTGAATCCACTTAAAATGGAACTATAATTTGATAAAAACATATTTCAAAAGGATTTGCTGAGAACAATTGTAAAAATTAAAGCAAAAATTATTGAAGCAAATGCATTTTATTTTATAAGTAACAAAATATATTTTATAATTCAATGCAGTACTCAGAAGCAAGAGTAAATCAAGTATTGACTTTTGTTGTAATTTTCCCAAGAAAATTGTAAGGCAGTATAATACACCCATCATTTCACATTTCACTTCTGCAACCCAAGACTATCACTTGGAAAATATTTGAAGTTTTTTTAAATTAGGTTTTTCTGAGGGTCTTACTAAGACTTTGATATTCACATTCTCTATTTAATCATCCTCCTTCTTGATTTCTCTTCTCTGATTGTTAAATTAACTCTGCCAGATCCCTATATGTCAAACAGTGGCTTAAAATGTGATTTATGCAGTTCACCAACATTACTTTCATTTCTTTCATAAAATTCTACAACTTTTGAAATATGTATAATTTCTCTTTGCAGTCAATTTGTATTATATTGTATCACTTTGTTGACTTTTTATAATATTTGATAGTCAGTGAGAGACTAACCAAGACATTGACACAATAGGGTAATATAAATGTTCTGCTAAGCCAGGAGAGCTAGTTGGATGGGGGTTAGTTGTATAAGTGGTTAGTTCAGTAATGGACATTTCTGGGTGATGACCACTTTTCCCTAGACTGCCTAATAACTTTAGAACTTAAATGCAGTAATTAGATAATGAGGTCCCCATGTGTGAAAGCCAGGTTTCAAAGTGAGTCCAGGTATTTTGCCTCCTTAGTCCTTTTTTTCCCACCCCAAGATTGGTTATTGGCTACCTTGGGAAGTAAGAATCTCAGGTAAAATCAGAAGTGACTCCTTTTATATTCTCTGACAGATGAATGTTGAAGTAATAAGAATAAGTCATTTAATGGAAAATTATCTAATGGATGCCCCAAAATTAATTTCTAAAGGGGCATTATTCCAAGAATTAAAAAACTATACTCATGAGTGAGTTTAGATTTAGAAGTTATTAATAACCATATTCATAGATAGCTAGGTATAAGAGTAATTGCTGGCCCTTGGATGATTAAATGATTTGAGATGGCTTTTCTTACTCAGTAGAAGTTATCTTACAGAAGTTAAGAGCAGTAAGTGGTGATAAACATGATGGAAGCTGGACAAGAAAACATCCAAGAGATGTCTACTGCTTACATCATTGGGACTTCCTATGCCTATTCTATGTTATTTGCTGCAATAAAGGTCTGTGCTCTATACGTTGTTTTCTATTATACTTAATTGGAACAGTCTTCTTAGGAAAGAGACATAAGGAAGGGAAATACATCTTAATGCCCTCTCCTCGATTGAACCCTCCCAATAATTTAACTTTGAAGTTCACACTGTTAAATGTACACATATGAGTGAGCGAGGCAAACAATTAAGATGTTTTATTTTATTGCATTAAAGCTCAATGTAGATTCTCAGAAACTAAAGAAACTTCAATTAACTTCAAATCAATTAATATTATACAAAATGATACAGAATAAATCCCAAAATTTCAGACTAAATGGCACTGCCAACTAGGCTTTGCAAAAGGAACCTCACCTGCTTAAAGTTCCTCAGCTTAAAAAAAAAACAAACAAACAAAAAACAGACAAACTATATTAGCAAACCCATAATTCAGCAAGCGGAGAAACAAAATATCAAGAGTGTAGCAGGCGTAGAAGCATTAATTATCAAAGTATTGATTTAATACAATGAATAATAAACACTAAAGGCAATATGAGGAAGAGAAGGAAATTTCTGGCAACTTTGTTTAGATCCCTTTTCAGCTAACAGCCAAGCAAAGAAAGTCTCTTTTAAGCCAGAAGGATCACAGTATTCCTTTCCATCATGGAATCCCAAATCAAGTTTCTAGCCTCAAGAACCAGAAACAAGTGGCAATATGGTCAATTTGTGTAATCAGCCAATGCAAAGACCAGTCAACGCTGAAGGAAAATCATCCTGGGAAGCTTATTATGCCCAATTTAAAATAATAAGCCAAATGAACCATCAGACAGAGGAACAGAAAGCACTATTTCTTGCTGCTAGTCTAAAGGGAACTGCTCTGATTGTGCTAAGCAATTTGTCAGAAAAAGACAGAAAGAGCTCTCTAGTATTATTAGGACATTAACCAGATTTTTTATGGTTGGACACAAGGCAGGATTGGCCAGGGTGAGAATCAAGAATTCTATTAGAAAAAGTTGTTAGTCACTAACCAGATTGACTCAAGATACTGAATAATCATTGTGTTGAATCTATCCATATGCCCTGAGGACCAAAATGGCATCAGAACTCCATTTTCTGAAGCATTTTGTAAGTCATCCAGTGGAAATAAAGTTACATTATTTTTGCTTTAAATCACGTATTATACACACTCTCTAAAAGACTTATTATTTAGTAATCTTCCTGATAAATCTTGGGAGGAAGTATTGCCTAAAGTAAAATAAATATAGAGGATGCCCTCAAGTATTCAGCAAAATGTGAATCAATACGTGTATAAGAAAACTAGCTGATGCCAGGAAAAGGACAATCCGAAACGATGAGAGGAAACAGTACCAGGTGCTTACACGGGGCCAGAAAGAATTTCTATATCCAGCAGCCATACTGGAAAATGCAAAATTAATGGTGCATTTTACAGACTACTTGGAAGGGTCCTTTATCATTAGTGGGAAATAATTAGCACTAAACTGAGCATTCTGCATTCCCACCTAACAAATTTTAAAAGCAAGGCCTAGCTAAAACAACTTTTACAAAGAAGAATGAAGCAGAAGGACTAATAACTGATTTTAAGACTTAATATAAAGTTATAGCACTCAAGACTTGATGTTATTGCTATCAAGATGGACAAATCAACAGAACAGACTGGAGTCCAGAAATAGACCATGTGTGGCCAGACTTGCACATTTGTGACAAAAGTGGACTGGCAATTTATTGGAGAGAAGATAATCTTTCAACAAATGATGCAGGAACAATTTAATATCTCTATTAAAAAATGAAAGTTAATTTATACTCTATACCATATGAAAAACTAACTCAAATGGATCGTAGACCTAAATGTAAAATCTAAAACCATAGCATTTCTAGAGAAAAATATAAGAGAAAAACTTTGCCACCTTGGGTTAGGCAACAATTTATTATATGTGACACCAAAAGCATGACGTATAAAAGAATAAGTTGATAAACTGAAATTTTATTTTCTTTTGAGATAGGGTCCCTCACTTCCTAGGCTGGAGTGCGTTGGTGCAATCGCAGCTCACTGCAGCCTTGACTTCCCTGGCTTAGGTGATTCTGTCACCTCAGTCTCCCGAGTAGCTGAGACTACAAGCATGTGCCATCATGCGCAGCTCATTTTTTGGTATTTTTTGTAAATATGGGGTTTTCCCATGTTGCCCAGGCTGGTCTCAAACTACTGGGCTCATGCAATCCACCCACCTCAACCTCCCAGAGTGCTAGGATTACAGGTGTGAGCCACCATGCCCAGCAGATAAATTGGATTTCATAGGAAATATGAAATTCTTCCCTTTGGAAGACACTTTTGAAACAATAAAAAGACATGCTGCAGTTTAGAAGAAAATCTTTGCAAATCATATATCTGATTTTAAAAAAAGTGTCCATAATATATAAGGAACTCTCCAATCTCAATAATAAGAAAACAAAAAAACAAATTTTTTAAATGGGCAAAAGATTTAGATAGGTACTTCATCAAAGAAGACATATAAATTACAAGAAAGTACATGAAAAGATACACAATAGCACTAGACATTTAGGAAATTCACATTAAAACCACATCAGACACCGTTGCCCACTATCAAAATGGCTGAAATAAAACAGATGGACCACACCAAGTGTTGGCAAAGATGTGGAGGAACTGGAACTTTCATATACTGCTGGTAGAAAACTTGGAAGTTTCTTAAAATGTTAAATATATAACTACCATATGATCCAGCTCAACTCTTAGGTATTTAATTTTAAAAAATTGAAAGGATATGTCCATAGAAAGACTTGAAAGCAAATGTTCATAGGTTTATTTGTAATAGCCAACAGCTGAAGACAACCAAAATGTCCATCAAAAGGTAAACAGAAAAACAATTTGTGGTATATCCATACAAAGGAATACTACTCAGCAATTAAAAGCAATGAACTATTGACACATACGACATGAATTATCTCAAATAATTATGCTCACTGAAAGAAGCTAGACAAAAAATATATATGTAATATGAATTCATGTATATGAAATTCTAGAAATTGCACACTTAACTATTGTGACCAAAAGCAGATCAGTGATTGTTGGGCATGGAGGTTAGGAGCCATGGGGAGGGATAAACCAAGGAAAATAAGGAATTTTGGTGGGAGTGATGGTTATATTTATTATCTTGATTGTGGTGATGGTTTCAAGAGTGTATATGTTTGTCTAAATTTGTCATGTATGTTTTATTTAAGTGCAGTTTATTGCATGCCAACCATACCTAAATAAAGCAAATTTTTAAAAGGATAAATAGAAAACACAAATTAATACAGTAGACATGTGGACTGGGTATCCTTGTTTGCCTTTCCAGATTCACCATCTATATATGCTTTTCTACCCTGCTGTGTGGCCTGAGAGATTGACTCCCCTGGACAAAATCAGAGACTTCCTTGCTCTCTTGTTTCTGAAGAGCAGAAGATCAGAAAGAAGAAAAGTGAGGTTAAGTATCCACTTCCCCAGCTTTCTCACTGCAGGATTACATCAGACTGTCTGATTCCTTAATCGAAGGTCTCAGTTCTTGTCAGGTCACTCTACACATAGCCTTCTCTGACTCTAGGTCCCAGTAACTACTCCTTTCTCTCATTCCCCCAGCACTTTTGGTGGAAATGAAGCCTGCCATTATGAGCTCTGGGTTACTTTCCTTTTAGTGTTCCTATACCCAGACTGTACTTTTGTAAGTGCTTTTTTTTTTTTTTTTTTTTTTTTTTTAAATGATGCCATGTATTTCCTTCTGGGATTTCAACTGACAAAAAAAAAAAAATCCAAATACATCACTAATTATACTAAACTCTCCAGTTAAAAGTTTAACTTTTAAAATGGACAGATTGAAAATAGACAGATTTTTTAATGGAAGATTGTATTTTAAAACAACAATAAAATCAAATTATATGTTGCTTACAAGTGGTGTACTTAAAACACAAGGGCACAGAAATGTTGTGAGTACAAGATGAAAAAGCATCCCATGCAAATATTACTACTAGCCAAAATAAAGTGAATATATTTTAGTCACACCAGACATCAAGCATTATTGGGAATAAGAAAGAAACCAAACAAGGCCGGGCATGGTGGCTCACACCTGTAATCCCTGCATTTTGGGAGGCTAAGGCAGGAGGATCACTTGAGGCCAGGAGTTCAAGACCAGCCTGGCCAACATGGTGAAACCCCATCTCTACTAAAAATACAAAAAAAATTAGCCAGGTGTGGTTGTGGGTGCTTGTAATCCCAGCTACTCAGGAGGCCGAGGCTGGAGGATCTCTGGAACCTGGGAGGCGGAGGTTGCAGTAAGTGGGGATTGTGCCACTGCACTCCAGCCTGGGTACAGAGACAGGAAAGGAGAGGAGAGGAGAGGAGAAGAAAGGAGAGGGGAGGGGAGGGGAGGAGAGGGGAGGGAAGGGACAAATAGTGATAAAAAAGAAAAATTCAAGACGATACTTTCAAGAATCATGATCATTCTATAGGGTTCATTACTAGAGAAGTTTCTCTAAACATGTAGAGCGCTGGAAGCCATGAGGAGGAGTCTTAGTGTTGTCGCCTGAGCATGAAGCAGGCTCTTGTTGCTTCACTGCAACCACCATGTACCGTTGATGGTGGTTCTTCTCTTCCTCCAGGAGAGTAAGAGGGAAAGAATTCAGTCTGAGTGGTTTCCTTTCTTGTTAAAAAAGAAAAGAAAAAAAAATTCAACAGGAAGGTATAACTATTTAAAACACGTATGTATTTAATAAATAGCTTCAAAGTATATAAAGTAAAAAATTGACAGAATTACAAAAAGAAATTGAAAAAGCCATAAACATGATGGAAGATTTTAACACACTTTTCTCAGTAATTCAGGAAAATAAAAATTAGGTAAAATGTAGAAGATGTGAACAACCCAATAATTAGAGTATATGCTTTACAAACACACAACTGTAACCGAAAAAAAAGTGTCACAAAGCAAACTTCTATACATATAAAAATATAAGCATCAAAAACTCAAAAACAAAAACAAAAAAGACCCATGTTCTCTGATTATTAGTTTGAACTTGATAACAATAACAAAATCCTATACATGAAGAAACGCTTCAAAAAAATGAATATTCAAATAAATACTAAGAGTACAGAAAGGTACACAACATCATTCCAAATCAGGGAAATGCAAATGAAAACCAAAGTAATATCTTAATACTAGTACATACACACAAGAATGACTAACATTAAAAAGAGTCACATTACAAGGGTGCGCAAGGTTGTGGAAGAATTCTTCCCCTCGTGTATTGCTGGCAAGAGTGTAATTGTTACAGTGATTTTGGAAAACTGTTTGGCAAGATCGTAGTTCCCTACCCATGGTTTTGTTTTCCACAGTTTCAGCTATCTATAGTCAGCCACAGTTTGAAAATGTTAAGATATTTTGACAGAGACAGAGAGAGACCATATTTACATAACTCTTATTACAGTATATTGTTATAATTGTTCTATTATTAGGTATTGTTGTTAATATCTTACTCTGCCTAATTTATAAATTAAACTTTTTCATAGGACTGTATGGGAAGAAACATAGCATATATAGAGTTCAGTACTATCTGGGGTTCCAGGTATCTGTTGGGGGTCTTGGAACATGTTCTCTATGGATAAAGGGAGACCAGTGTATTATTAAAGCTACGCACATGCCTATCATTTAGCCCAACAATTCCATTCCTAAGTATTTACCTAAGAGAAATGAGTGCATATTTTCACTATAAAGCTTGTATAAGAATGTTTGTGGCAGCTTTATTTATAACAGCTCCAAACAGGAAACAATTCAAATGTCCATTAACAGGAGAATGGATGAATTCTGTTATATTTAAACAATGGAATATTATAGGGCAATTAAAAAGAATGACTTACTGGTACACAGAACAACACTGCCGAATCTCACAAATGTTATGTTGAGCAAAAGAAGCTAAACGCTTTACACACACACTATTTGATTCCATTTATAAGAATTTTAGGAATAGACAAAACTATCTACAGTGATAGAATTCAGAATAGTAGGAGGTAAGGTACTAATTGAGAAAGGTGCAAAAAAAAAAAAATCTTAACAATAACGCCACAATTTTGTGGTATGAACACTTAACATGAGATCTTTCCTCTAAAATTTTCGAGACTGCAATACAGTATTATTATTGTTAACTATAGATACAATGCTTTACAGCAGATCTCTAGAACTTACTCATCTTGCTTAACTGAAACTCTCAGCCCATTGATTAGCAACTCCACCACCTTCTCCTCTCCCCCTACATCCTGGCAACCACCATTCTACTCTTTGATTCTATGAATTTTACTATTTTAGGTACCTCATGTAACTGGACTCACGCAGCATGTATCCTTCTGTGACTGGCTTATTTCACTTAGCATAATGTGGGAATGCAAAATGGCACAGCTGCTAAGGAAAACAGTATGGAATTTCCTCAAAAGATTAAAAATATATCTTCCATATGATCAAACAATCTCATTTCTGGGTATATATCCAAAAGAATTGAAATGAGGATCTCAAAGAGATATCTGCACTCCCTTGTTCATTGAAGCATTATTCATAATAGCTAAGATACATAAACAACCTAAATGTCCATCAGCAGATAAATGGATAAAGAAAATATGGTATATGCATATAATGGAATATTATCCTGCCTTTAAAAAGAAGTAAATTCTGCAACATGTGACACCATGGATAAACCTTCAGGATATTATGCTAAGGAACCTTTCTGAGTAGTAGAAATGTTCTAAGTCTTTATCTGTTTGGTAGATGGCTCTCTGTATCTATGTATTTGTCTGTATAATGTATTATCGTAATGTATAATATATGTAAAAATGTATCGAGTTGTACACTTAAGCTTGATGCTCTTTCCTTACATATGTTATGCCTTTATTTAAAAGAATATGAAGAAGTCATAAATTTGAAAATTAGAGAAATTGAACCAGCTATTTAAAATTTGCTTATGCAGAAAAACAGGTTCAGGCAAAATTCTACCAAAGAAAAACACACTTCAATTATTATGCAAAACAGTAGTTCTTCAACTTATTTTATGGGTCTAATATCATTTTAGTACCAAAACTAGATTAGAAGAGTATGAGAAGGGAAATTATGGGCCTGTTTTATTGATTAACATAGATGGAAAATGTTTAAATTAAATTTTAGCATATTAAATGCAGTGGAGGAAAAAAGACACTATAAACAACTTGAGTCTATCCCCAAAAGTGTAAGGATGATTTAACTTTTGAAAATTAATATATTTCACCATATTAACAAAATAAATTTCCAGAAATCTGCATAAAAGTCTTCTTGAGTTTTTCGCTATATACCATTTTGTTTATTTATATAGGATGATAATTCATGAGGCTAGGCAAAGAACAACTACAAGAAAGTTGTAAGCTGAACAATTCACAGAGCCCCCAAAAGGCTGGGAGACCACTGAGCTCTGGCTAGTCAGAGTGGAGAGGACTTTTTGAACACCTAGTTCATTCAGTAGAGTCTGCAGAAAGATCATTCCTTAACTGTAGGGCTAAGTTAGCCTTAGATTAAGGGATACTCTAGACCTACCCTAACAAAGCTAAAAACCAAGACTCAGGAGGATCAAGCTGGTCTACAAGTAACTAATGACCTGCAAAAATAAACACACTATTCTTTAAAGAAAAACATAAAAATTCAGATGTTCAATGGTATAACACTCACAATATCTAGCAACCAACAACAAAAAAAAAAACTAGACACAAAAATAAACAGAAAAATATGCCACAAAGCCAAGAGAACATAAATTCAATAAAAAACAACTCAGCAATGACAGAGATGATGGCATTAGCAGACAGGATCTTAAAAACAGCTTTATACGTATGTACAAGGATTTAAAGGAAAACATGAACACAATGAGACAATGAAAGATTTTTAAAGTAGAAATTTCTAGGGCTGAAAAATGCAATTTCTGAAATGAGAAATTCACTAGATGAACTTAATAACTGATTATACACTCTAGAAGAAAACATCGGTAAGCTTGAAAAGATAGAAAAGAAATTATCGAAACTAAAGCACAGAGTAAAAAAAGTTGAAAAATTTAAACAGAACTTCAGTAACCTGTGAGACAATTTTAAGTGGTCTAACATGATTAATTGGAGATCCCAAAGAGGAGAAAGTGGGAAAGCAGAAAAAAAATATACTCATGAACATTTTCCAAATTTGATGAAAATTATAAACTTAGAGATAAAAAAAAGCCCAATAAATCCAAAGTAGAATGAAAACAAAAAAATTACACCAAGGCATATTATGATGATAAACTGAGTCCTGTCCTACATTAATGATTGTTTTTATGATACTACTCCGGACTTAAAATTAGGGCCAGATGTCCAAAAAAACTCTTGTACACAAATGTTCATAGAAGATTTATTCTTTTTCTTTTCCCTTCCTTCCTTCCTTCTTTCCTTCCCTCCTTCCTTCCTTCCCTACTTCCTTCCTTCTTTTCTTTTTTTCTTTTCTTTCCTTCCTTCCATCTTTCTCCCTTCCCTTGCTTCCCCTCCCCTCCCCCTCCTCTCTCCCCTCCCCTCGCCCTCCCCTCTCCCCTCCCCTCCCCTCTCCTTCCCTTCCCTCCCCTCCCCTTCCCTTCCCTTCCTTCCTTTCTTTCGCTTTTTCTTTTTTTGTTTTTAAGACAGGGTCTCATTCTGCCACCCAGGCTGGAGTGCAGTGTCACAATCTTGGCTCACTGCAATGTCCACATCCCAGACTCAAAAGAACTTCCTGCCTCAGCATCCTGAGTAGTTGGGACTACAGGTGTGCACCACAACGTCCGGCTAATTTTCGCATTTTTTTTTGTAGAGATAGGGGTCTTGCCATGTTTCCCACACTAGTCTCAAACTCCTGGACTCAAGGGATCTGCCTGCCTTGGCCTCCTAAGTACTCGGATTTAAAGGTGTGAGCCACCGCACCTGGCCAGAAGCTTTATTCTTAATAGCCCTAAACTAAAAACAATCAAATTCACATCAACAATTAAATGGATAAACAAATAGTATTTTGGGTACTATTCAGTAGTGAATAGTACTCAGAAATAAGAAAGAATGAACTCATTCATTGACAACAGGTAAATCTAAAAAATATTTTGCTAAGCAAAGAAGCCAGAAACAAGAGAATAAACACTGTATGATTCCATTTATACATGTACCATAAAACCTAAAGTATAATAATAATAATAATAATAGAAAAAAATAAAATAAAATAAAATAAAATAAAATAAAAGAAATTACAGAGGAGACAAAACAAATCCAAAATGGCAAAAAGAAGACCAGTGTTTTTCTGTGGCTGGGGTGGAGGTTGGGACTGCCTACAAATAAGCATGAAAGAATTGTTCTGTATGTCTTGATTAGAGTGGTGATTATATTGGTATATACCTTTGTCAAAACTCATCAAAATGTACACTTAAATTTTTATTGTATAAAAATTATACTCCAACAATGTTCATTTAAAATTTAAAAACATTACACATTTTATAGCAACAGAAATATAAAGAAACTGTAAATTATTCAAACATGCAAACCTATGGAGAAAATTATAATTTATTATTGAGGACATGTAGGAGGAAGACCTAAATAAATTTAAAAATATATTATGTTCATAGATAAGCAGACTAAATATCAGAAAAATGTCAACTAGTTCGCAAATAAGCCAAAAATTCAAAGAGCAAAGGGCCAAATATAGCCGGTAAAATCTTCAAGAATGATAATTATCTTTTAAGGCTGTTGGGAAAGACTAGAAATGATGTGATAACTAAATGACAAAAGCTTAAAGACATTTATACGCCATCACAAGAAATAATCTCAAGGGTATTTTTTAAGACAAAAAATAATTTGATTCTGTTTATTTAAAAAGCAACACCAGGAAATTAATATATTTGTCATGGTAAATTAGTATCCTCCCCATCAACTAACTAGGCTATTTTAACAGTAAGACCAATTACAGTGATAAGTTCTTCATAAGAAAAAAGCATCATTTTTTTAAACACTAGTCAGTCCTGATTTGTTAGTCTTAAAGCTTTTCCCAACCTTTTTTTTAAAGACAGGGTCTCGCTCTGCTGCCCAGACTGGATTGCAGCGTTGGAATCATGGCCCCACTGTAGCCTCGACCTTCTCTGGGTAAAAAGTTTTTTCAATCTTACAAAGTCAAATTGTCTTTAATTAGAGCATAAATATATTATGAGAAATCCAATTCATGTTGAAAGTGTTACTCTCAGTAAGATTTTATGTATTACACATGATATAATAAATATGAATAGGAATGGGAAGATAAAAAATAAAACATGTTCACTTGGTAACATGAAGACATAGTATTTTTTCCTCTTTATATTTCTGACATTCCTGTCATAATGTTGGTTCTACAACTTGTTTCAATTAGAGTCAATACAAGGCAAAGTTGATTTCATCAACTGTTGCTAACCATTTTCTAGCTTCTTAACCTAATATAATTTGATGACAGGTTCAGAGTAAATGAGGAAACCAATGCCTGCCTCTATCTTTCCTCTCTCCCAACATCTCACCACAGCCACCTGTTGCAGTCAGTGGAATTCCCACTGATAAGTACCTTAATCAGCTTTGAGCTCATATGCTCAGCATCAGTTATCAGTAATAGGGAACCACAGAAAATGAGATCTGCACAATAATAAGTATTATCAGGAAAAAGTAAGACATTATCCTTTCTCTGAACCACAGCATGATGTCATAATTCATCTGAACCAGGAACACTTTCTTGCAGTGCCGTCACTGTGCCTTGGTAAGATAGATATGTTGAAGCTTAAGAAAGATTCAGTGGGGGTGTCACAGAATGATAATATGTGAAGATCTAAGAGTAGGCTCTACCTAATTTGCTATAAGGAATGTAGGTATTATCAAATAGATTAATTAATTAGGTAAGTGTATTGGAGGTAATATTCTGAAATAGTCTGCTTTTTTCTTTTACTTTTCTAAGTTCATGACCTCCTTTCTGATTGACCCAAGGAAACTCCTAGTAAGGAAGAAGGCAAGAGGTCAGGTGGTTGTAAAAGAGAATTAGGATAATTACAAAAGGATCCAAAATGTACAGATCCTGACATTTTAAATGTAGTTTTGTATCAATGAAATATCAATTTGAAAATTTCCACAAAATAGTCTTATAATGGTCATAAAAAGCTATTTTCTTGAGAGAGGAATGTCTAAATTATTCTTTTTTCTCTTATTTTTTTCAAGAACCAAGCCTAGAGCACGTGCTCAAGTTATTTTCCCTATTTCTCCCAGAGAATATTTCTTCTCCCTGTTAGGCTTAGGTAGAAGAAAGATATGACACAGTGAAAGGGAGCAATCTACTCCTTTTAGACCCAGGGTATTATGGAAGAAATTAGGAAGATGGAAAGAGTGGAGAAGGGGAAGGAAAGTACCTCAATGGTCCCTTTCTCCATACTTCATCCCCAATTTGGAGGTGACCCTTCAGAGAAAGTTGTCTTTTGGTATATATACAGATACATTGAAGAAAATACCAGAAGGAGAATGGTCCTATGCCAACCTGAGATACTTAACAAGCCCGAATGTTGTAGCTGGCCGCCAGATGGTTTATTTCGCCCTTCCGAGTCCCTCTAAGTTCCTAAGTGGCATGAATACAGTGGACCTTCCAAGGTGCATTCTGAACAGGATGATGTGACTCCATGGCAAAGGCAGACCATCTGGCCTAGAGGCTGACTGGACGGAGCCTCTGGCAGTGGCAGTGCCTGAGGAGTCAGCAAGGGCTGAGGGAAGGACATGCAGATCAGAATGCACCACTGGGTGCCAATAAATCAGAGACACGTCATCGTATGTATTATAACAGCTGTAGACTTCAGCCACCAAAAGCCAACATAGTGAGTGGCAGCCTAGATGAACAAGTGACAATGAAATAAAAAGCCTTATCCTGTACCCCTCCTACAAGAATTCAAAAGTTTCTTGAGATGTCACGTTGGAGAGGAGATGGTCAGAAGGGTGAGAGACCAAAATTTCTGAGAGATAAGCATTTTTCCTCTGGATATTAAGGACTATCTAATGACCCCTATTGGCTTAGATTAAGAGAGAAACCAGAATGGACTTCAAGTTAGCATGACAAGAGCAAAAATAAGGAAACTATATTTTCTCTGCCCATTTGAATTTTATTTTGTCCCATTATTAGGATAAATCTAAAAATGATTGTTTGGAGAGAGTAAATGATATTAGTTTGCAAAATCATGCAGTCTTGGTAGAGGAAACAACTTTTTAATGAAAATTGCAATTCCAGAATTAGGAGGTACCCCTTCAAGTTTGGAAAACTTAGTTTGGAGATAAAGAAGAGGAAAGGGTAATTTTATATAATCATTACGTGAAGTTATGGTGAAGGCTGAAAGTACAATAGTTGAAGAGAAGTTTAGATAAATTAGCAGATGCTGTAAGTCTCAAATATGTTAGTAAAAACAAAACAAATGAAAAGCCGGGCGCGGTGGCTCACGCCTGTAATCCCAGCACTTTGGGAGGCCGAGGCGGGCGGATCACGAGGTCAGGAGATCGAGACCATCCTAGCTAACACGGTGAAACCCCGTCTCTACTAAAAATGCAAAAAATTAGCCGGGCGCGGTGGCAGGCGCCTGTAGTCCCAGCTACCTGGGGGTGCTGAGGCAGGAGAATGGCGTGAACCCGGGAGGCGGGGCTTGCAGTGAGCCGAGATCGCTCCACTGCACTCCAGCCTGAGCGACAGAGCGAGACTCCGTCTCGGAAAAAAAAAAAAAAAGAACAAACAAACAAAACCTAAGGCCTTTGGAAGGCATGCTGTTTAAATAAGCATTGTTTGTTACTACTGCAGAGATCAACTGAGTTAGCCATTGGTGTGACCCAGAGTAAACCCAAAGCCACTAACAAGAGTAGTGGGTCTCATGTTTTGTGCATCAATATATATTATAGCATCATATAGATGAATAAACATATATCAATAAAAACAACATATAAAAAAGCTCTGATATACTATTGATATATCATGGTAGGTTAGGGCAAGTTTGAAGAGGTTGCTTGGAGAAATAAGTGAAAAAATATTGAAAGAAATAAAGTAAGTAGTTGCATAGAGAAAAGTGAGAAGATCTGAAAGGTAGATATTTGCAAGATGTATACAAGGGACAAATAGAAGTCTTTATAAAAATGGTGGCAAGAAGAAGCAGCTGTTAAAGGATAACTATTGTACAATAATAACAGCAAAACTTTTACATAGTGCTAGGTACAAGTCTCAGCAATCTACATACATGAATTCATTTGAGCCCCTCCAAAGCCCTTCGAGGTAGCTACTGTTATTACTGGTATACCTGTTTTACAGATAAGGAAAGTGAAACATAAAGAAGTTATAAGGCCGGGCGCAGTGGCTCATGCCTGTAATCCCAGTACATTGGGAGGCCAAGGCAGGTGGATCACCTGAGGTCAGGAGTTCGAGACCAGCCTGGCCAACATGGTGAAACCCGTCTCTACTAAAAACACAAAAATTAGCTGGGCATGGTGGTGTGCACCTGTAATCCCAGCTACTTGGGAGGCTGAGGCAGGAGAATCACTCGAACCCGGGAGGCAGAGGTTGTAGTGAACTGAGATTGTGCCACTGCACTCCAGCCTGGGCAACAAGGGTGAATCTCTGTCTCAAAAACAAAAAAAAAAAAAAAAAAAGAAGTTATAAAATTTGCCCACAGTCATGCATCAGTGCCAGGATTCCAGCACAGGCTCCCTAGCTCCTGAGTACATGTTATTTTTGTAACTTCTACACTATTATACCATTCTAAAAATCAAAAAGAATTTAGATATTCAAGCAATAAACAATTTGGATTTGGGGCAATAGCACTTATAACCAGTTTTTGAAAACTTTATGCCCAAATGTAAGAGTAATTTCATTTTTTCCTGTTGAGATAAATAAGCACTAAAATTCCATTTTGACCTAAATTAATAAGAAGCAATTCCATTTTAGGAATTTATATCAAAGATATAGAACACATATGCATGAAGACATGTATACGAGCATATTTATTATAGTGTTTGTGTTCATAAAAGACAAAAGATCAATCTAAATGTTTAGCAATAGAAGACCAATTAAATAAATTATGTTTTATTCACAATGGAATAGATTACCTCTTTCAAAAGAATGGATAGAAATCTGTAGGTATTGATGGATGGAAGGATCTCCAACATATATCCTTAACTGCAAAAAGCATGGAGCAGAAGCATGTATAGCAGATGTCTTCCAGTTGCTTACCCTTTCTCTGCTCTGTTCTTTGCTGGTGGAGACCAACCTATATAGACTATACCACTGGGCTTCTAGATTCCATGGCTGCTGGTTGGATTTGGCCACTGGGAACCCCCGCATGGCACCAGAGGAGAGGAGCATGAGGTCGCAGCATTCATTCCCTTTTGGCCTTAGGCTAACTGTATCACTACTCTTCTACATGACTTCTTCCTTCCAAGTTCAGGTAACAATAGCCATCACATTCCTCATTTCTTTGAGCCTATAGATGTGACAGCTCCACTGATACTAGCTTGGGTTACTAAACTATCTCCTTGTTGTTCCCCTATATAATAACTCATGTTTGCGGATAATTTATTTGTAAACTGTTCTCCAATTTTCCAAGTTTCAGTGTTATTTCTGCTTCCTATTATGACCCAATTATGCTACTATGTTAATACGAAAAAGAATGACCAAGTGCGGTGGCTCATGCTGGTAATCCTAGCATTTTGGGGGGCCAAGGTGGAGGACTGAGACCAGCCTGGACAACACAGGGACACCCTATCTCTACCAAAAAAATTAAAAAATAAAAAAATCAGCTGGATGTGGTGACCTGTCATCCCAGCTACTCCAGAGGAGTGAGGAGTGATCAGTGCACTCCATCCTGGGGAACACAGTGAAAGCCTATCTCAAAAAAAAAAAAAAAAAAAAAAAAAAGAAAAAAGAAAAAGAATGGTGGATATATAGAAATAGACACTCAAATATTCAGATAATACATTTAGAATGGTGTATTGAAGATGCTAACAATAACTGTCAGGGAGAGGAAATCCACTGCGGGCTGGGAATGGAAGGCTTATCTTCATTGTGTATCTTTTTGTATTGTTTGAGTTTCTTACCATGTCGATATATTAGCCATTAAGAAAAATAATAAAATAAAATGTTGTAAAAATAATCCAAACTTTACCTTCAAGATAGGAAAAAAATTTAATGCAGAAACTGTGCCATAAAGCCCAAAGTCTAGTTTAGAGAACATATGTAGATGAAAATTTAGTGCCTGTAAGGTCCATGAAATTGAGTTGCACATGACTAGAGATATGTTCTACTCAAATATTATTTTTCAGATATCTTATAGGATCTAATGTGCATAGCACTATACATATTAACATATATTCTCTATTTTTGAATTATTTGTCATTGTTACCATTTTTATTTAGGTTTAAATTACAAATATGATTCACAGGTTCGTCACAATCTTCATTTGGACTAAATGTGACAAGTATTCAAGTTTACCTTTGGCTTTATGAAGTGAATCTCACTAGCGATAATGAGTGAATAAAGTCTTACCTTTCCATTACATCTTGAATCAACAGTTTCGCAAGCAATGAATGCAAAAATTAAGTTGTCTTTTTTTGGCAACAATTTAGCAAAGGCATATGTTCCAAAGTCAAATGACTTCACTTCAAGTTGAAATTAAGAAATGTTTTGAAGCATACTCATTTGATAATAATTTGCTTCAAAATAAGCATCATGCTTCTTTTTAATGCGAGCCACATCCTTAACATGTGACTCAACAATATGGTAAATGAAAAAACAAAGTGCTCTCAAAAATAGCCTCCAAATACATTCCAGTTCATGTGATTTGGGTGCCTGTGTTTCTTTGTTATTTAGGTCCCCAACTTTATGGTTGTCTATGCAAACCCCACGATTTTCTTCTTTGTTGCAATGATGACAAACGCTCTGAGAAAGAGGAGCTGGGCCTCTGCCAAGAACCTACTCTCCACTTCAGTATGTTTCAGCTTTCAAGACCTGATTGTTTTCTCCTTTCTCCCAGGGACCACTAGTTACCTCATTACCAGGAAGAATGACCCTTTGACAGCACAACTGCAATCCAGAATCTCCACCAAATTGTAACCTTAGAGATGCCAATGGCATCAAAAAACGAATCAAGATCGGAAGGTCAGAAAGACAAATGCATTAGTACGTCTATAGCCTACAAGTTATTTGGCAGTTTTCTTGGCTTGCAAAAACCCATTTATAAAGTTTCTTTTGACGTATTTATTGCCTTTTTGCTTACAATCTTCAGACTGCCAGGATTCTTAATATATAGGGGATTCCAGTGTTTGAGATTACTGCCCGGATTTGCAATCCATTTCATAAAATGTTGAACTAGAAACAACAGCTTCCTCCCTCTTCAAACAATCACTATACCATCCTACTCAGTTTTTACTACAGCAGAATACCAGCGAGATCAGCCATTTACTAAAAAATATTTCATAAAACAGCTCAAACTAAAAATGAAGTCAGATAAAAAGTAAACTAAAATAAATGGTGAGCTTGCTATTTAAGCTGCTTAACAACTTGAATTAATCTAACTTTAAACTTCCTCTTGCTATTATCTTAAGTTGATTGAATGTACTAGTTAGAGTTTTCTAAGATCCAGATAATCCAGTAACCAATTGCTTAATTTCTTCAAAGCAACTTGAACTTTTAATAAATAATCATAATAAATTACAGCAACCATTTATTCTCTGCTACATGCTAGATATTTTACTTGAATTATTTTTAATCTTTACTGTAACACATCTAGGCAAAATATTAATATACCTATTTTACAAAAAAGGAAACACATTCAGCAATTTTTAGGGACCCAGGAGCCAGAATTCCATTTCTTCCAATTTCCTTCAATGTGTTCACGATGTATCAAGTAACTCGTTCGTTTCGTCAAGCAACCATTTTAGCTGATTTAGTCACCAATTCAACTAGTAACATTTACTCATTGTCTTAGATTTGGGAGGCATAGCTTGACAGCTGCAAGGATTATGTTAAATGTTAGTGAAATAATGGAACATGGATTGGCTCATTTCATCTTAAAGATCCTGCTCACAGGGCACCAACATTAAACTAGTTTTAATAATTAAATTGATAGACATTTCCTGGAGCAAGAAGCTGTGGCTACATTCTGTAAGTTTGTTGGGTAATACAAAACCTTGTGTGGGTGTGCAAAAATCAAGCACACATTGCTAATGAAATCATTATGATCAAGGCTGAAGAGGCTTCATAAAAGAAAGACAAAGTGTTGTTGAGTTACTGATCTGTCCAAGAACAGGATTGAACCAAAGTGGGGTGACCATTCTATGACCTTACTTACTGTACCTTTTGTTTACTATGAGTAGATAGACCAAAAACCTACCCTCTGTTAAAGATGACATTCCTTGTCCCCATTTCCTAATGGCAAAATTTTTCACTCAAGTCATAGAACAAGAAGTCTAATGTAACCATTTAGGAATGGCATATCTCTTTAAGCCCTTCTCAATGGCTTTTATGGCAATGAAGAAACCAAACAGCATATTTTCCTTGCCATCTTACGTGCTGTTTTTAGTCTTTATCTGGCAGCATGCCTAGAGTATAAGGGTTTGTCTCTAGATAGATCTTTAAGTCTTTCTCCTTGCCATTTACCATCACTCAAATACTCTCATTATCAGTGGATATCTTAAACTCTGGGTTACACCTCCTTTTTATTCTACTTCCAGAAGTAGAGCTTCTAAAACTGGTGCTTCTATTAATTATACCACTCAGCTGATCATTTGTCTGTCCCTAAAGATGGAGTTGAAAAGACAACAATTTCGGAAAGAAAAGAAAAGGTAAATAATCCAAAGATAGTTTTTACGTACAAAACAGCATTGCCTCTACTTAATATAGCATAAAATTTAATGCTCTACAAAGGAGTCTAAGTTCCTAAAAGTAAAATTATTTGCATATTTCAATATTAGATTCCCTTTTTTGCTTACACAATTTTACACAGGCCTCTCAGATAGTTGCAGTGTCTTTAATCTCATGTTTTCCTTCATGATACTCTCTCTAATAAACATCCAATAAGTTTCTCACCCTGCAATATTTCCATTTCTAGTTCTTCCAATTTTTCTAAGGCATAAGCATAGAAAAAAATACTTCAAGGAAACTTAATAAGAGTTACCATATTTCTGTTAAGTTTCCTGACAATATGTTAATGTATATATGGGGAAATAATTTATATAGATGAAAGGGAGAAATCATATATTTCCATTATCCTTGATAGTATCATGAAGGGCTTCAAGAAGTAAGTGGCATTTGAGTTGACTCTTAAACTTGGTTCAGTGGTGGACCAAGACATTCCTTGTTTAATAATAAGATGAGTAAAGTCACAGGAGAAGAAAAGTGAATGGGTTATTGGTGGCCTGCTGAATTGTCTGGTGGGATTTGAGTATCAGTGTATCTGATATAACTATATCTGATATAACTCATTTCTTTGCTCAAACAAGCCTTAATCAACTAATCAATGCCTTGCTAAGATGGCATAATTCATCCAGTCTCTCCATCCAGTCTCACTCTTACATGTGCTGCCTGAGCTGCTACAGCTTTACAGCCACAAATCAGTCACTATGTTGATATTCAACCACAGGACTTTCCAAAGTAAACCTAAATGAAAAGGTGAGCTGCCTCACTTCCTTCTAGTCTGGAAAGAGAGTTGGCCTTAGACACAAACACCTGGAGGCTAAGTGGCTGGCAGCCAGGAAGAGATGGCAGGAATGGAGACAGATGTCATCTGGGATGCCCATTCTGGGATTCACCCATGAAAGTTCCCACTGCTCTTTCTTTTTCTAGCTCCTCCTCCTTCTTGTTCTCTCCCTAAGAGAAGAAAAAAGATTAAAGAAGATATTTGTCCATCTGAAAATAAACTAGCCTTTTCTCTCCACTACTGCTCCTACAGACGTTCCGTAGGACACAGAAGCCAACTGCATCTAGTTTGATGGAATGTTATGCTGCTGAGCACACAGAGGAATATATTACAGAAAAATTCATTCTGTATGGTAAGAACTGGCCATGGGCTGTGTCCATTGAAGTGATGTGTCATAAATCTAGTGGCATGTGGCATTTCACATCATGGAATACTCCCCACATCATTGCCAGAATTTCTGGCGCAGCTAGCTTGAATATATCCTGTCTACTCCATTCCTACTTCTAATGCCTGGTGACTGAAATGAGGTTCTCTATCACCTCTTACTTGAAACACTGCGAGAATATCTCAACTGATGATGATGGTGATAATGATAGTTAACTTTCGTTGACAGCTTTCGATGGGTCAGGCTTTTTTTCTTTTCTGCGCATTCATCTTTTAAGAACTTTTACTTTGAAATAATTTCAAATGTACAGAAAAGTTGCAAGAAGTATGCAGAACTCCCGTACAACTATTTTTCCCAGATTCACCAATTTTTACATAAGTTTGCAATATTTGCTTTAGTATTCTCGCTCTCTTCTTCTCCATATTTTTCCTAAGCAATTAAGAGAGTTAGTTGTATAGATAATGCTACTTTACTCATTTACCTTTCAGTGTATATTTTCTTCAGTGTATAAATGTAGTACAGTCACCAAATTGAGAAAGTTAACATTGATACTTTTTCTAATCTCAAGTCCATATTCGAATTTCATCTATTTCCCTGATAATGTCCTTTATAGCAAATTTGTCCAATACAGAATCCAGACTAGGATCATAAATCACAGTTTTCATGTCTCTTTGCTCTTCTTTAAGGTAGAATCATTACTTGGTCTTTCTTTTGAAGCATACAGGCCAGATATTTTATAGACTGTCTCTCAATATGGATTTGTGTGATGTGTCACGTGACTACGTTCAGGTTGTGCGTTTAGGGCTGGAGTACCAAGAAGTGAGAATGTGTTCTTTTCACAGTGTCACATTGGAGGCACATTGTCTTTATTGGTGATGTTAGTTTAGATCACTTGGATAAGGTATTGTCTGTTTTCTTCGCTGCATAGTTAATTTTTTCCCACTGTAATAAATAATCTATGATGAGATACTTCAATATCATATAAATATCCTGTTCTTCATCAACTTTGCTCCACTAAATTTAGCATCCATTGATGATTCATGCCTGAATCAATTTCTTTCTGTGATGTTGCAAAATGAGGATTTTCCTTTTTTTTTCTTTTCTTTTTTTGAGACAGGGTCTCACTCTGTCACCCAGACTGGAGTGCAGTGGCACAAACATGGCTCACTGCAGCCTTGACCTCCTGGGCTCAAACGATCCTCCCTGCTCAGACTCCTGAGTAGCTGGGACTACAGGTGCACTCAGCTAATTTTTTTTTTTTTTGAGACAGAGTCTCACTCTGTCAGCCAGGCTGAAGTGCAGTGACACGATCTCGGCTCACTGCAACCTCCACCTCCCAAGCTCAAGCAATTCTTTGGCCTCAGCTTCCCAAGTAGCTGGGATTACAGGTATGTGCCACCACACCCAGCTAATTTTCTCGTATTTTTAGTAGAGGCAGGGGTTTCACCATGTTGGCCAGGCTGTTCTCGAACTCTGACCTCAGGTAATCCACTGGCCTCAGCCTCCCAGAGTGCTGGGATTACAGGCATGAGCCACCGTGCCTGGCCACACCCAGTTAATTTTGTGTGTGGGGGGGTTTCTTTGTTTTTTTTGTTTTTTGCAGAGACAGGGTTTCTCCATGTTGCCCAGGCTGGGGAAATGGTGATTTTTTTAAACTTCACTATTCCCTCTATATTATCTGGCTTACTACTGTAAAAGCAAGAGCTTTCTCTTCTTATTTATTTATCTATTTATTATTATAGACTCACAGATTCCTGTTCTATTCAGTAGACAACAATCCATTACTTCCTTATTTATTTTGATGGAAGCCTCTTCAAGCTGGCTTCGTGTACCTTTTGACAGGCCTTCATATTTTTGGGAGCACTTCCTCACTTTCAGGCACTGAAGATATTCCAAGCTCATAACTTTTCCTGCTCCAGCCATGAAATCTGTAGGGTATATTTTAAACACTTTATAAATAAATAATTTCCCAATAAACCTACAGGATGTGTACTATTAGCATTCCCATTATACAGATGAAGGGATTAAGACACAGAAAGGTTAAATAAATACTCCTAAGTCATAGCCTTATTAAGTGGTGAAGTCAAATTGTTGTTGCCTCCAATCTTGTGCCCACTCTCACTCCCCAGCCCCAGCCAAATTTATTCTCCACAAAGTTAACAGAATGATGGATCTCAAATGCAAGCACTGAATCTCTACCATGCAGCAATACCTTGGTAGCTGGTATTCACACATTAACTACTTGTTGAAGTGAATTGGTTTAAACTGACAAAGAACTAATGAATAAATCATATTCCCATTTTCTCCTTTGCCATCTTTCAGTTATCTGGCCCAAGGATCATAAAAGAAATTCCTAGAATGAAATGGGAACAGAAAGTGAGGATGTTGTCATACCTTTTAGGACTGACGTAAAGATCCCTCTTTTGATATCTATCACCATGGCCAATCTGGATCTACTTATCCCCTCTGCATAGAAGAGGAAACTTCCACCTCTCCATCTGAAATGCTGATGCAACAATCTCTCATTATACTCTCCTACATTCTCCTAACTCTGAGAACATTTAGCTGCTTTTCTCCAAGAAAACATATAGCCCTTGTGTCCCTAAATTTACACTCAGCCTGTCATCCACTTTGTGTCTTCATTTCCTTCTTTATCTAACTTAGACCCAATGGTTTATTAGCTCAAATACTCCCAAACATGTGTTCTTAACTTCCAAACACTTCTTACCCTGCAAACTCTCAGATCTAGAAGAATCCAAGCATCTCACTCCCTCACTGAAATTGCTGAGCACTTCTGGAGAAAATTACACAATGATATGGATGGTTGGCACCACAAATCTCCCTTGGCAAGGTTCAGCAATCTTATGACCTGATCCTGATCAGCTCCCTCTCCTATTCCCCTCAACAATGATTTTAAGCTTTTACGTCTCTCTTTATGTCCTTTCCCTGCCAACCCCTTTCTCTGAGTGCCTCCTACAACTGGGAGAAAATCCAGGTTATCAAGCAGCATCCACATTATTTTCTCAGCCCCACACTACCATTTAATGCATATGTACACTGCCTTTAATTTCCTTCTTTATGTCTCATTGAGGAGGTGACTTTTAACTTTTATAGAACTTAGCTTATGCTCTAAATCCCAGCCACTACTACAACCCTCTAATATTCTTTCATTAATTTATTTTCTCTTTTTCTATATCCTTAATCTCCATTAATTTATGTCTTCTATTTTATTGCTTTATCTTCAACTATATAAGTTCAGTTCTTTCATCTTAGAGAGCAAAACATGCCCTGATCCTACATCTTCCTTTTATCTACTGTCATTTTGCTTTTTTTCCATGACTAAGATTCTTGAAATTAGTTTACACCCACTGCCTTCACTTTCTCACCTCCCTTTTGTTCCTAACCCACTTCAATCTGCATCTACCCATGCCTTGCCACTGAAACTGCCTTCTCTGAAGTCATCCATGACCTCTTAGTTGCTAAATCCAATGGGCATTTTTCATGCCTTATATTTTTTGACTTCTCCCTCCCTCCCTTTCATCTTCTTTTACCTTCAAAAATATTGGTTAGACAGTGGGGTTACCATAGTGAACCAAAGATACCAGACCTTGTCACCATGGAACACATAGTCTAGCTGGGGAAACAGACATTAAACCAATCATGACATAATTAATTATTAATGAAGTATAACTGTGATAATGATGCAAAGAAAATTTAAATGTTATTATGAGAATAGAGAATGTAGCTTAATCTAGAGGGGAAATGGTCAAGAAAAATTCTCCTGCAGAAGTGGCATTTAAACTGAGATCTGAGAAATGAATAGCAGTTAGCTAAGTTACAGATGGGGAACAGTGGAGGAAAGAAGAACCTTCCAGACCAAGGAAACAGAATGTGCAAAAGCCCTGAGGTAGGATGAGGCTATACTGTTTGAGCAACATAATGGCGGACAACAAGACTGGCTTAAAGAGAATAAGGGGATTCCAGATGGGGCTGAAGATCAGGGGACAGAAGTGAAATCAATCAAGGCCTTAGAACATTTTAAGAAATGTGGACTTTATCCTAAGAACGGTGGTGGGTTTCCATCAAAGGATTTTGAATAGGAATATGAAGAGACCAGATTTGGCTCCAGAACCCCCAGTGGTGAAGTCCAAATAAAACTAGGGTGGTGGCAGCTGAAACAGAGGGAAACATATGAGTTAAAGATGCATTTAGGGGCATAATTATTAGGCCTTGGAAATTTATTGGATTTGATACCCCTTATGGAGGCACTGGAGATGAAGAAAAGAAAAATAAACATCAAGGATACAACCCAAATCTCTAGCACAAGCAACTGGGTGGATGGTAATACCATTTACCAAGATAGTCAACACAGGAGAAGGTGTTTCCTCAGCGGAGAAGATCATGAGTTTAGGGTGCCTCTTGACCTATAGAGATGTCTACTGGAGAACTGAATGTATAGGTCTCAAGTTCAAATGCAGGTTCTGGACCAAAAATAGAAAACTGGGGAATTGTCAGCCAATGAAGGGTAACTGAAGCCAAAGGACTCTACAGGACTGACTGTGGAGACATGGAAGAGTGAAGAGGGAGAAGCCACATGACTACTCAGTCACACATACCCTCTGCCCTCCAGCCATGCTTAACTACCAGTTTTCTGTATGGCCTCATCTTTCTCTTTTTTTTTTTTTTTTTGTTTGTTTCTTTACACATACTATTTCCTCCTGTCATGCCTTTCTCCTCACCTCTGCCTTAATTCTTATTTATTCCTTAAGACAGTTCAGGTGCCAATTCCTCTACAAAGCTTTTCCTTCTCTTCCCCTGGTCATGTAGTTGCCTCCCATTCATTAGATGTTGCTTCTATCAGGTCTTATAATTCCCCAAAGATATCTGTAAAATAGCAGTTATTACACTGTAATGTAATGTTAATCACCCTGCTAGACTGTAAATTTCTTGAACACAGAACTCTACTTATATCTCATTGAGTCTCAGGGCCTAGCACAAGCCAGGCACATAATATTTGTCAATATGTACTTGAAAGGAAGCAAAAAGATTCTTCTAGGAAAAGTTTCCTATGTGAGTCACAGAATTTCTGACTATTAAAGCCAGGATGGACCTTGGATATTTTCTACTCCAACCTATTTTGCAGGTGAGGAAACTGAGGCCCAATTACAGAGCTAATAAGTGGGAAAAAATATTTAGAATCCAGTTTTCCTGGCTCTCAGCGTAGTGGTCTTCCCATTACCCAATAACCAACAAACCCATTGAGTAAGCTATTTACTCAATGACTTGCCCATAAAAATGTATGCTGTGTGGGTCTTTTTCAAACATGGAATATTAAATGATAACTATACAGATGCAAATATATAAGCAATTGAAGACCTACATGATATAGAACAAATGGAGAATCTACACTAACAGAAGTGTTGAATTCTTATATGATCAGTAAAAAAAGAAAATGTCAAAATTTTATGAATTGTTCACATGAGGTCCTGTCTAAGCTGGGGGTAGGGGTGGTATAGGATGTTAACTATCCCATTAACAATAATAACTAGTATTTATTGACTGCTAACCATGAGCCAAGTACTGGGATAAATTTCGTCATTCATTAATTCCTTTGGTGAGCATGTGAAAGCCCTATGAGAAGTTTGGAAGTGTGGGTTTGCCTAGGGTGGTATAGCTGATGAGAGGCTGAGCCAGCATTGAGATCCAGGCAGTCTGACTGTAAAGGGATGTGTGAAGCCGCTGAGCTCTCCTGCCTTCATTATTTAAACCTGTGTGTACTCCATCCACTTAGGCAGCTCTGGTTGCCACCTTATTCTCTTTGCCAGTCTCTTTTAAAAAGGTTAAAAGGGGAAGAGTTGTTGTCCAAAGTCATCCCTAGTTGATAGAAAATAAGTGAAATAAACTGTTCTGTCTTTCCCAACCACCTACTTGGATATGAAAAAAAATATTTAAATGAAAAGATAAAAATGTGTTACACATTCATAAGCTAGATTCCATTATATTTGCTTTTTTATTAAAAAAAAGAATATATCATGGTGCCCTTACTATTTGTCCATGTTTCCCTGTACTTTTTGGTGTTGGTGCTCTTGGATTATAAACTCTAGATGGCAGTGATTAAGTTAAAGTTTTGTGCGGTCTCTGGACAATGGTATGTATATTGCATAATACATAATAAACACTATTTGTAATTATAATAAGGGTGAGTCTGGAAGAGGTAAACAAGGGTATAAAATTCATCTTCCGTATGGTTATTATTCCGTTTATATGAGAAGTCCACTAAATTCACTGAACCATATCAGGCCACATCTGTTTGAAAACCTACCAGTTTTTATGAACATTAAATAAAACTGGTTAGACTTAATGACCATTTATCATATTCATACAAAAATCATGAAATGGAAACATAGCAGAGAGGAGGCCACTGATAAAAAAAGTTTTAAACACCAACAAGTTTGATATATTATTTTTCATATTTAAAAAAATCAAGTATCTGCTATTTTTGCTCCAGAACTTTCTGTAATTGTAGGGTCTTTTACTTTCACTGTTGTTTTCTTTCTTGCCTCAGTATTAACCTAAGTAGCAGAGATTCAGAAAACATGCCCAAAATATTTATACATGTATTTTCTCACAAAAGTTAGATATTTGAACCTTAAGAGAAACAGGTTGGATAAAAAATTTTACCGCAAGGAGAAACAGTGAACAGCCTTAAACAGAATCAAGATAAAGCTGGGGGAGGTGTTGGTTGGGAAGAGGGGGAGGTGGCAGGAAATGAAAAAAGTTCGCCCAGTTTCATTTTATAGGTGAAGTAGATTCTACTTGGATTAGACCTTCTAAGTGACTATGACAGAGGGTAAAGAGAGGTGGAAAGGAAACGTTGAGTGACGTTTCCGACAGCAGGCTACAGAAATAACAATTTGACAGAAGGGGCCATCATAAATATAAGATCATCTCAGGCATGAATAGGACTTCTTAATGTAAAAAATATGGAGCATGTGTAGGATTGAATTTGGGGTGAAGAGAAGAGCCAGGTGGGAAGGTTACCTAGAAGCCAACTATTAGTGTTGAAGTCAAGGAACTCTGGTATCCATTTAAATATTCCTGGTGAACATTTTTTGGAGATTTTGAAGTATCTTTCTCAGTTATTCCTATTTATATCTGGTTCTAGCTTGATTGACTGAGCTGACGTGTAACCAATAAATAGAGAACTTTGGTATTTCTATAAATACAAAGTTTGTTTTTGTGCCAATACTGGCATCTATTTATCCTGCAGGTAGAGGATAGATCTTGTTTTTGCCTAATTAAAACAGACATCACAGATCAAGAACAGATCTTCATGTCAGCAAACAGACCAATCACTCTCTTCTTGTTATTTAATAAGAGTTTCATTATCAATGTGCTGGAAGGAAAAATATTAGAAAAAAGTCTGCATATAGTATTATAAATACTACTGTATTGTAGAGGGCAGAAATTGGGAAAGCACCATATAATAGGAAAAATTGGCCTTAAGTTAAAAGTTTTGGGATCTTGACAGAAACTAGAGTTAACTAATTTTATGAATTGGACTGGTCAGTTGCCATCATTAGGCCTCCAATTCTTTGCTGGAATTATAAGAGAAGATGTCCAAATTATTCCTAAAGTCCACCATTCAGCTCTGAAACTCATGACAAGTAAATATTCTATTTTGAATTTTCATTAGGTTAAGGATTTAACAATCAGCTGAAACAGGATGACTAACCCATAACATGTTCCAGAAAAATATGAAATGACATGTTGAAGAGCATTTAAATTGAACAAAACAGATTTGTGTGTGTGCCACTATTGATATACAAATGTTGAATGTGTTTTACTGTATCTACTGAATGTGATTGATAGGAGAGGCATCAATTTCAAGGTTTGTGAATTTAAGTAAATTGTTGTCAGTGGTATCGCTTCTTAAAAAAAATTATATCTTTACAGTGAACAGATAAATTGAGACAGGATATACATAAAGCATCAATTTAGCACAAATATCCACTTACAATTGTGAAATATATATATATGTAGTTGGGAGTTTTTCAGAAAATTTGAGGAGCATTTTTTAAATTGCTTATGCTTTTTAGAATGCTTAGCATTTCTGTTTTGAAAACAACTTGTCTTCCTTTTCAAAATGTATGTGCGAAGCTGGCTCTGATGTCAGAATGAACCATTTTCACAGGATTGGGTCAGCTCCCACTCAACATTTCTTTTACAGAAAAGAAGCCGGTGATGAGGCAGTATTTGAGCTCATTAAATCTGAAACCCCCAGCATCTTTTCCAAAGCACTACAAAACTCTTAAATGTATAATCACGAAGAGGAAAAGAAGAGAATATAGTCTGTCTTTAACTAAATTATTAAATCCTTGTTTTGACCCTTTCCTTTCTACCTTGTTGCTTTCTGCCTCCGCCTTTCATTTAAATTTCCTCACTTTGGGATGAAAAAGCATGAAAAGTGTGGTGCATAAAAAGGAAAACAAGCAAATACATAGAAAACTTGTCTTTTCATCTCTCCCATTGCTGCTTTCTTTTCCCTCTCATTTCTCTCTGCATCGAACTTGAATCGTGTCTATTTAAATCCTTCCTATATCCAGGATATTTTAGGTTTCCAATATTTTTAAATGGAATAAAAATAGTTTTAAAAAATTTTAAATGCATGTCACAAATATTTTACAGAAAAACTTGCTTTGAAACATAAGTGAATATCAAGTCGGGAAAATAAAAATTTTCTTCACAAAATCTATAAGTGTCTTCCTTCACAGTAAAAGGTTTTTAAAGCTTATGAAGGAAGCCACTGGAAGCAAGTTCATGTTTAGCAAGACTAGCCAAAAAAAGAAAAAGAAAAGAAAAAGAAAGAAAATAAATTGATTTAATGGGAGCCCACCCTGGGTCTAATTTCAAAGTTTCCATTTATGTCATGTCAAATTTGGGGAGACTGAACCCTCATTGAATGCACTGGGCTGACTGTCTTCCATGCCTGATATCCAGGGTTCATGACTGCAGTTCCTGGCACAGTCATAAATATTCATACCTACACTAATAATTTGCAAGCCAAATTCATTTGGCTTTTTTCACCCCATCAATCTTATAATTAATAAGGGTGGTGCTCTTGTTTCACTTTCTTCCATAAGAAAAGATAAATGAAATAAAGAGTCATCCTGTAAATTTAAATAGGAGTGCCTCTCACTGATTAAAAGCTGATGCTATCATATAATGGTGGAAGGGGAGGCTTCAGCTATTTCTCTCACTGGTGGCTGGGGTGGGGTGAGGAGGTGGTGATGGGTAATGCAAAAGAAGCATTTCCAGATGTGGCAGCATGAGCCTTAATCTGAAGAGTTTGGTTATCTATTAAATAATGCATAGGAGAATGTTGAGATATTATGTTAGAAAAGAGTTGTAGGATACATATTTACAAATTGCACTCTTACCTAGTATTTCGATAGATGGACACTGAATGTATCTGGACATTGAATATAGCATGCCAATATCCAGAAAATTGAATTCTGAACAGCCTGCAGGTTCTGCTTGCAGTTTAGAAATTCAGACATATTTTAGAAAATTGTTAAAATTTGGTGATCTTTGCATCTTCAAAGTAACTGCCTTTGAATCAGTGTGATAGCTGTGTTCCTAAATCTAATTGGAAAGACTTGGTTTCCTCAAAAACATCAAAGGAGGTATATATATATCACAAAATAATTTTACAAATAAATCACAGTACATAGGACACAATGTAAATTGTCTGCTCCTATTGGATTTTCTATGGTCTTTTATAGCAAAGCAGGAGAATCAAATTGGACATAATTTTGAAATAAAATTTTGATAATTGAGTTAAGCAACTTGATCTTGTCAATCACCTGTGACCTTAATCTATTTACACTTCATTTAAACATTCAAAAAGTCCCAAGGCTCATGGATAAGCTTCAAAGTATGAACAACGGTCTTCACTCTGTTTTGGTGGGCAATATCAACCCCTTTGAGCAGATTATTTAATCTGTTTTAAAATTAAGAGACCTGGATAAATAAAGAAGCAGGAAAAGCTTAACTCTGCAGTTAGGTATTCACCTCTAACTTCTTTGAGGGTAACTTACTTTAAAGAGAGATGTGATTATCTGTTTATTTTTGTGTATTGGTTAGTTAGCTTTAAGAACTCTTGATAACTTGAGCTATTCCTGAGACCCACCTAATTTATGTAAAGGCAGTGGAAGGGGATACTGGGCACTCTTCACGTTCTTTATCTTTAAAGCTTATATTTAATTGTTTCGTCCTTTAAAAACCGACTGTGGTCAGGGCAGTCCCTCTTTAAACATGTCTAAGTGCATTTGCAGAAAAGATTTATTTTACTTCTTAATTCTATGTGAATGCAATTATACATGTGATTTACTGCAAAAAAAAGAAAGAAAAAGAAAGAAAGGAAAAGAAAAACTGCTTTCCTCTGCTGACCTTTAAAAGAGGAGGGTAAATGAGAGAGAAGCAAAACTGACTGACTGGGCCTCCTAATGTTTCCCCGACCTCGTCTAGTCAGCTGCTTCCCGGATGAGAACGGTCTGACTAGACGACCGTTCTAGTCAGAACGGCCTGACTAGAACGCCATGGTGATCTGGGTAAGTAGCATAGGTGGGGACCCCAAGTCGCCTTTACAAGGAGTTCTCAGCTGGTGGGGGAGCTCCGCCCAGGTTTCTTGTAGAGGTGTGGAGGGGGCTAGGAGGGAACTGTCTTGTCCTCACCCTCTGTCAAACCCTTCTCAACTTTGCTTGGCTGAGGGGGATCATCTTGGAAAACTCACGGTTAGGTAATAAAGTCTCCTTCCTCTCCTACTACTTTTCAGTAGCAAAATTAGACCCACTTAGAGCTTGTGGGTGTTTCTGGGTCCTTGCTATTGATCTCCCAGGTCACCAAAACAACGCAGCAGCTCCTGCAGGTGTGTCCTCCGAAGGCATGGGAAGAGAGATCTAGGAATGGCAGAGGGGGAGTGGGAGAGAAAGAGAGAGAGAGGGGAGAGGGGAGAGGGGAGAGAGGAGAGAGACTGGCTCTGTCACCCTTTCTCCTGCGTTCTAAATCTGGCTTGAGAGAGAGGAGAGAGAGAGGACAGAGGAGAGAGACTGGCTCTGACAGTCACCCTTTCTCCTGCATTCCAAATCTGCTTTTGGAGCCAGAGGCAGCCCTCCATCCTGGTGCCAACCAAATGCTAGACTGCTAGATTAGGCTGGGCCTGAGCACTGCCGAGCGAGCTTCTCTGCGGGCTGAGCGCTTCAGGAGTTCGACGCGGCCGTCCTCGGCGCAGACTTTCTCGCCGGCGGACGTGGGCTCTGGGGCAGTCACACTGTGGCAGCTCGGAGGCGCCTGCCCTACGCTTCTTCTCTAGGTCCTGAGAGTCGTGGGGTCCTGAAGACTGGATCTCTTCCTAACTCCATTCCCAAAAGCCCGCGAAGAGCGTGGGGGAGGGAGAAAGTGAAAAGCACCCTTCACCTCACCCAACCCCCACACCCTCTGTGAGAGGTGGCACTGCAAGGCCCAGAGCCGGAAGGAGCCTTGCTCCCTGGCCTGCTGCACCCCAGCTTCCTGTCTCGGGGGAGCCAGCTGTGCTCCTCCTCAGCCGCGGAGGGGAGGTGGGGGGGATCCGAGGGGGGTTTGCAAATGGATTTTGGCTTGTTTTAATGTTCTTCCCTTTTTTGTGTGAGTCCAGCTGCTGTGGAGGCGGGCGCGGGCGGCGGGGTAGGAAGGACTGGGATAGGATCGGGTCAGGGAAGAGGAGACAGCAATTACAGAGCTTTGTGGATGTTTGTGGGCACACGTGCCTAGGTCACCGCATGCGTGTGTGTGTGTGTGTGTCTGTCTGTGTGTGTGTGTGATGGGGTGGGGGAGAAAGAAAGAGAGTGTACAAAGCTAAGGAACCCTAGACCAAATCACTTTGTGGAGCTTAGAGACGCTCATCAAACCCAGCTACTGTCGCCTCACCTAGGGATCTGGAATAGACACACCTACTGCTTGGGGTTCATTTAACCCTTTTTGTGCCTCAGTCCCAAGAACTTTCTTTGTTCTCCAGCACCGGGGAGAGAGGCTGTCCAGAAGAGTGGGGCTGGAGTGGCCGGGCAGAGGTTCACACTAGAGAGCTGGGCTCAGGGGTGCTGGGCTCCAGGGTGCTGGCTCAGCTGCCAGTGCTCACTCCTCTGGCCAGGCGGCCTGCCCTGTCTCCAACTCTTTCGTCCAGGTGAGAATGAAGGGCTTTCTTTGCATCGATTTGGCTTTTCTGTAAGAAGGGAAATTATGAGTTGTGATATTTTTATTTTTTAAAATGACGCCTGCTTGAGATTGTGTTCACCTGGCAAAGTGGAGAGTTTGAAGCTGAGAAGAGTTTGAACAAATGAAGCTGAGAAGACTTTGGACAATGCCAAATAAATATTGTGAATGATAACTTGTGTTAAAGCTAAAACTTTTGCACAGTGATGGGGACTGGCTCATTACTGGGATAGAAATAACCCTCACAATACATTGTCTATGTGTGTACACAGTATCCTCAGTGTCTTCAACATCCCAATTCTCTTGGGTTACAAAAGGTGATTGGGCTGACACAGTCCAAGAGCCTACTTCTGTGTGTGTTTCAGAGAAATACTTTGGACTAAATGGATCAGCATGAAATACACAAAGACAAGCAAAATAGAGGAGGGGGAGAGGAAATTAACATTAATTCTGGGAGAGGTGAGGAGAAAGGGGAACAGGGAGAAAGAGAGGGAGAGGAGGAGCTGGAGGGAGGGAGGAAGAGAGAGATTTTTCACACGTGCAGACCAAGGGCTTTGAAGCCTTCGACCCTGACCCCCAAACCCAAGTGCATCTCACAAAACAGGTTCGGCTCGTATTTCAGGCGGTCTCCTGGCCCGGCGTCCGCGGTCCCCGGGGCCTTAATTCACTCCTGCCCTCTCTGCACAATGACTTTCGAACCTGGGAAAATAATTGCATTAGAGCAGATTACTTATCCGTCTTTTTCTGTTCGACAGAAGTCTATTAAACTCAACACAGCCATTACCAGCTGAGCTCTAGAGCGCGCCTTCATTAAGAAAATTAAAATCATACTTTTGAACCTAAGCAACGCCTGCGCAGGTCTCAGGAGTCCGCGTCAAATCCCTGTATTTTCGAGAACTCGATTTTTCCGCGAATCAATGTCTGCTTTTTGGATACCGTAGATCAGGGTGTAAAGATTGAGTGTGATGACAATTTCTCGGAAGACAGGGACGTCTGAGCTCTGGAAGTACCATCTCTCTTCTCTATCCCTCCCCCCTCCTCCCGCCGCCTCCTTTCCTGGCGTGGCTCTTTTCCCGGGAGCTTTCCAGTTAGAGGCAGCACACCTGTCCGGGCGTGCCCCGGGATTTGGGTAGCAGGTGGGGGCGGTTGAGGCGACAGGGAGGGGATGGTGGGTTCAGGGCCCGGGAATCCCGGGGGTGAACTTCCCCAGGTGACGTCTGCGGCCGGAGGCCCGCACCGAGTGCACGTGTTTCACACACGCGCGCGCGCACACACGCACCAGAGCGCGGCGAGGAGACTGTCCCCCTCCATTGCGTTTCACAGCGGCTCCGGGACCAGTGTGGCCTGTGAGCCTTTTGTCCATCCGGGCATGGGAGCCTGGCCTGGGAACAGGGCAGGCCGCTGCGTATGCCTTGGACCGGGAGCTTCGGTCCCTTTGGCGGGGTCTTTGGCCTCTATGGGCCTATCTGGGTTTCCTTCTTGGTTTGGTAAGAGCAGCAGTAGCGCCAGGTACGCCTTGGAGACTGTAGGCGGAATCGCTCCAGCTCCTGCTCTCTCCCGCGCCCCAGCTTGTGGCGGAGAGAACAGGTGGGAACCGCCGGCTGGAAGGAGGGCGACGTCACCTACCTCCCCTCCGGAAGCCTCGGGGTAACATCTCCCATTGCTCTAGCGGAGTTCAGATCTCCAATTCCAGTTTCATCTGGAACCCTCACCGGGTCGGTCTGCTCAGTTAGGAGGGGGTGCGTTTGCATTGATTTTTTGTGGCATCTGGAAATTTGCGGTGTTTCAGGAATAAATGTTAGCATGTTTTTCTTTTCTGTTAGCCACTGCCCTCCGTTTCTGCATTTTTTAAAAATATTAATGACTGTGTATATCTCTGAAAGGTCCACCCAACTCAGGACTCTAAAGGAAACATAACGGCTGTTGCACATTTTGGGGGCGTCTTTCCTTAAGGGTGTAGGAGCAGAGAGGTGCTGCTTCCTTTTTTGTCAGAATGCTCAGTTATAGAGTTCTCACCCCCTCTTTCTGTCTAATACTGCTTTGGGGGGTTTATGAGGGAAAAATAGCACCCCCTCCTCCTCCCTATCAGCATTCAAATACAGGATTAGGTGGAGTTACCTGAAAGTGTATATATTGTTGTTCCTTGGCAAGTGTTTAATTCTCTTTCCTCCATTTCTATCTCGTACAAATGCCTACAAAACTCCAGTGACGAAAGTCAACAAATAGATGTGGACAAGCAAACATCTTTTACATCTCCACAGCTTTCAACTCACTAATTGGTGAATATTAAAAATATTTTTCCAGGAAAAAAGAAAAACAAACAAACACACCTACACTGCTGTCGTTCGTGTTTTCTCCTCATCAAATGCAGACACATCATTGGATTTCTTTTTCCTTTGTAGCAAAAGATGAGGAAATCAGAAATGAACCGCAGCCTTTTAACAGTAGCAATTCCAAGACTTTTGAAACAGTTTTCTTTGCTTCTGTTTTCCCTTCTTTGCCCTTAAAGCAAAACAAAAACAAAGATAAAAAAGGAAGAAACATCATTCTTAGTGAAGAGTTTATTTTGTTGCCACAATAAAGGGATGGGGGCAGTTAACAGCTACTTGAGATGGTAATGCTTAGTGATCCCATTCTTTTACTCATAATCTTCAAGTGGTTTAAGATTAATGGCAAGGGGTGTTTTCCGTCTCTTCCTAGGGACCTTCACATTAATTTACTTAGAACATTGACCAGACAGTCAATGTCTCCAAATTTCATTAAGTCAAAGAGAGACAATACAATGACAGAGACAATACAATGAGATGATCATATTTCCTTTATATGTGAGATAAATATTTTTATTTGGATTCAACGGCTATGAGGGACACCCCCTTTCTTGTCTTTATTGTTTTGTTGTCTTTGTACAGATATATAGATAGCTATATATAGATATTTTGTATATATACCCACATACGTATATACATATATATTTGAATAGACCCATATTGTCTGCAGATAACTTCCCTTCCACTTCTGAGCTTAACGGGGACCTTTCAAACAGTCAACCCCGGTTGCAGGCAGTAGATTCTGCTTCCCCAGAGCAGGATTTATATTTAAAATCAGTTTGAATCCAATGGACTTCCTCAAAACAGACCCCCCAAAATGATAACAGTTGGAGTATAAATATTTAACTTTACCTCAGTTGTCACACAATAGCCCCAGCAAATCTTCAAACACAATCAGACTGAGGCATCACTTCACTGGCCTGAAGACCGGGTTGTCTCCCACCTCTGCCTTGCCCTAAGAGCGCTGGTTCTAGGGAGTCACCGGGGTCCCTGTCCCCTCCCGGAGTGTCTCCAAAGATGGGGATGGGGGTTAGAGAAGGGGTGACACAGGGGTTCTGGGAAGAAGCGAAAGAGGAGAATGGATTTTTAAACCAGAAAGTCCTGCTACTCTGGCAAGAAATTAAAGTCCAGAGACACACCTTTCCCTTGCTGTCCTCCCTGCCCGTGTTCCTTCCCCGCGCCTCATTTCTGAGCACTGTTTTAACAAAATCCCAAAATCCGGTACTTTGAAAAGCAAAACCAAAAACTCCCTCAGAAACAAAAGTCGTTCCCCAGTGTAGATTGACACTCTTTATGTGGGGGTCTAGTTGCGGTCAGAAGACTTATCCGAGTCAGGGCTGCTTTGCCAGCGCCTTTCCCAAGAGTGAAGGTTGGCGGTGCAGGCGGTGCGGCTGCCAGCATGAGATTGCTCCGGCTCTCGTTACCTGTGCGCCCTCGCGTTACATGGTGCTCATAAATCCCGCGGCAGATTAACTGGGAAACCAAGAAAATGCCTCTATGCACAGAACCGTTGAAAATGAACCAAAATTCTCTCAAATAGTAGCAGTCTCACACCTTGCATTGGACGTGAAACACTATAGTAAGATCAAATGTCAAAGACATTGGTTATTTTGGTGCACTTCAGCTACCTTTTCCGTTTCCAGCAAAATTGAGAAGTACGACCCAAAAAAGAATAGACACACCCGTGGAAAAGACACGTGTGTGTGTGTGTGTGTGTGTGTGTGTAGCTACGGTGACAACTTTTAAACACGTTTTCTGCTTTAAAAAAAAAAGATTCGGACAGGGTCTGGTATTGCTTTGCGTTGCAGAAAAGGGTCATTCTGCACAAGGAACCGACTGAATTCCGAAAGCTATCCCTCAAGACTTTTCTAAACAGTGCGAGTTTCCTGGGAGTTTAATTTTGTGAGGGTGCAAAATATTGCTTTGTATTGGCCTCTTTCCCCATCAGATATCCATTTTTAAAACGTCTACAGCATCTATTAAAAACATTTCCTTGGACTCGGAATCTGCAGTTCTGCAGGAAAAACAAACTGTAGCGAAAACCCAGAGAATACAGAGATGTAGAAAAAGGAAAAGTGTCCTTTGCCAAGGCTTTTGATAGTTTATTTCCCAGAGGCCAAGTGAAGGTGGGGGGTTCCTTTGCATTTTATTATTATTATTATTATTATCATTTATTCATTTAAATGTTCAGTCCTTGACAAGCTATTCCCCTGCTGCGGGGTTTTCCTGGAGAATGGACGTGGGGGCAGTGGAAGGAGTCAGTGAAAGGTGGGGTGCGCAGAAAAGCAAGATTCGCTTCGCAGGGGGCTGACCCGCAGCGTTCAGCTCTACTTGCCAGCAGGGGGCGCTCTGATGTTAGCTCTGGACTAGACAGCAGAGCCACTCTGTGCTTGCAAGACAGGCTTGGCAGTTTCACGCAGCTGCAAAAGGAAAGGGAGGGGGGATTGTAGCTCCTAAATCCTCAACAGCTATTCCACTTGGGTTATTTACCCTCGGTTCGAAATGCGTCTACGTCTCACTTTACCTACCCATTCCGCGTATAGTGCATCCCGTTCCCCATCCACCTTTCTTTTCATCGGCATCTACGCACCACATGTATAATCTCTCTCTCTAGCCTTGAAATATACATTAATGCAACTTATTAAATGCGACGATGAATAGTCAACATTTTTTTCGCCTGTTAGTTCCGCTGATCCAAGCAGGATTTATTTGCAGATCTCACGTCCAGGAGCCATAATGCATGATTTTTTTTTTTCCTTAAATAAAACTGGTCAAATGTTGACAACCTTTGAGCCAATCTAACACTCAAGATTAGTGATGGGAAACTAATGAGAAAATATCAGATCGCCCAGCCTGAGGGCTGCCAATTAAATCTTCGCTGATTGAAAAATAAAAGCGGACTTGGGGTGTGAGCCCAGCTCAACTTCATCTATTAATTTAACATGTTGCCGGGTTTATGCCTTCTCTTCTCTAAACAGCTTCCCGTAATACAGCTTTCTCCTCTTCATCCCTCAACCTAAAAGCCAAATGTTATTTCTCAGAATATTTCAAGAGGTCCAAATCTGGATGATCATTTCTTACATGGTAAATATTAGGCCTTTAAGCAATATGATTTAACTAATTAGAAAATTTACATCATTAAGTCTCAGGGAGAGAAAAAAAAAGAGAAACAAATCTGCCAGTCATTTTAAAGGAGACAGGCACTATTGAAGTGTGAAGAAATCGGCTCTAATTCAAAAAGGCAATCGGGCAGAAAAAGCCCTCAACATTACCCTGCTAGTTATTAATCAGAAAGGGCTCTCTCCTCCCCACACCTCCTCCCCTCTAAACACTGAGTTTAAGTACGTTTTTTTTGCCAGTGGCCCATGTCATATTTATATTGAGGTTTTGTCTGCTAAAGGATTAAAATTTGAAAATGTTTCAATAAGAGGAAAACAGAATCCTCAAAGGGAAAAATATCCACAGAATCACCTCTCTTCCAGACAAGTAAACTTGTAATAAACAATTCTCACGCCCCTCTTATTTTTTTTTAAATTCTTTCGTCTTTCTTCCCATTAAGTTCCTATTTTGAAACCTGCTTGGTGAGAACTAGATAAAGTCTTTGTGTTCTGCTCCCCTCCCCCTCCTTTCTTGCATCTCCTCCCTCCTCCAAAGCGAGAAACTTAGACTGAAAGCAGAAAAGTACAAATACATTAACAAAGCCCCACTCACTTGATAAAAAGGCCATGGTCCAGGCTTACATGTCAGGAATCTAAGGGAAGGGGGCTCCGTTGGTGGGTCTACAGACAGAAGGTGATGAACTAGAAATTTCCCCCACCTATGTGTACTATTCAATATAGTGTGTGGTTAGAGAAAAAGGAAGGCAGGTGGGTGAGAATTATTTTAAAGTGTATTGTGGTGTTGTGTGGCTTTTTCTTTCTTCTCCTCTTTTCTATTCAGCTTAAAACAGCAGCCTCATTATATCTAGGTGCCCCTTCCCATCATACTCTTACTTAAGCCCTTGGTACACCACACACATCGCCTTTTCCCTAGTCTTCTCATTCCCAGCAAATTAACAGAAGAAGGAACTGCAAAAGGAACTTTGTGAGCAGTTCCATTTGGAAATCCAGGCCCTTCCTGGCATCTCTGAGGATTTGTTCTTAAACGGATATTGGCCTCAAAAAATGTAATAGCAAGGCTTAGATATTCAATTTCCCTTCATTATTATTTCTTTTTAAATTATAAAGAGGTCCCAAAGGCTCATTTTTCTGCCTTGTCCTATTCTTCTGTTAGTATGTTCCCTCCTGGCCTCATTTTCTTCTCCTCTCTGCCTTACTTTCTGAAAGTTTCACTACCTTGCTTCCCATCAAGTCTTTGGGCCTTAGAATTCTCAAGCCTTTGGGCTTCTGCTGACCTTGAACAGCTCCCAGCATTAATTCAATGCCATATTCCTCGTTACCAGATTTCAACTTTGCAGGAGAGAGCAGTAGCAGACCTGGGCTATTAACACACCACAGTTAATTCTCTGCGGGAACTTTTACTAGGTGGGACTTGTGGAAGGAGAAAACGTCTGTAAACAGTGCATTCTCCTGAGGGTGGGGAATGATTTCTGATATAGAAGCCAGAACACATAAAATATGGCCAAACTGGTGAAAGAGCAAGTTCCGAGTTAGCATTTGGTTAAATAAGGAGAGGGAAGAGAACAGGGGGACCCTGGGAAGAGTTTAGAATGCTCCCCAAATGCAGCTCCTTTTGTGACCATTAAAGAGCAGATGTGAGTCGAACGTGCTCCCCTTTGAGAAAGATTAGAGTAAAATGGACACCTCTGTCACTTTCAGGAGGCAGGACACAGAGAGGTGAAAATACACAAGACAATGGCCTCTGGCGCTGGTGGGCTTCCTTGGCGGGCTCCCCACCTTTTGCCCCGTCCCTCTCAGAACCCTTCTTACCTTTGTTGCTTCAATTTGATATGAAACCACGGGATGTTCCTGGGCTAGGTTCCTCGAGAGGAAAAAGACCACGAGAATCAACCCGTCTCCTGCATCTACTCCGAAGTCAAGAAGCATTACAATAAAATTTACAGCGCCTTTAACAACTCTCAAGTAAAGCATTAAAATTCGCTTTAATTGAGAAAATATTGATTTTTAAGTCTAGAAAAAGCGAAATCGTAATTTAGCTTCAAACTTTCAGGCGAGAATATAGTGTATTATGTCGCCGTATAATGGATCCACCCTTTCTGCCCATGCAACATCACATCTTTAATTGCTCTACTTTATGAAGTGATAAAGACAAAAGATAACACGACTTAGGCAAACGCTTTTTAAAAAAAGAACCTAGAGGAATTTCTTTTACCAGATATTTGTAGAAAGAATTATCTCCTTTTTTGAAGCAGAAAAAAAAAAGTGCCCAAAGGGGAGGAAAGAAATAAAAAAGAAAAGCCACAGACTAGTCTGAAAGCAACTCACATTAGCAAATCCGTTGATATGCTCTACCAAAGGAGGGATGAAGCCAACATTTAGAGAAAATGCATTCACGGACAGAATTGCATCCTCCTTTAAACGAAACAAACCTGGGTCTATTTTCTTACTTTACTCCTCCGTCCTTTTTTGGGGGGTGGGGGGGGCGCAGGGAGTCAGAGGGGGCAGAATCCATTGGTGGACAGGGAAGAGAAAGAAAATCAGGCTTTCTATGTTATTTCTGTATCGGTTTTTGGTATTATAGAGGAGTAAAGAAGTTTTTGTGTGATGGTTTTTCATTGATCAGTCACTCTGAGCTAATGTAATTATCCTCATCAATAGGAGGCTGCAGAGAGAATCATTATGTGGGTGACATTGATAAATGATCGCCCAGGAACGGCCCTCTCGCGGGCAACCCCCACGTCTGACCCTCCCACACACACAATGTAGTCATAGAAACACCTAGAGAACCTCGAGCCCCGCCGCGGAAGAGGCAGGAGAGGGAAGAAAAGCCTCGGGCGGCCGAGGTGGGGGTGGGGGCGAAAGGGGACGGCCAGCCCCAGATCCAAACCAGTTCCAACGACAAAAACAGCCAGCGGCGGGGGGCGAGGGGAGAGGGACGGTCTCCCCACCCGGCGGCCAACCCTCCCGCGCACAGTTGCTCACAACAAAGTGAAAATCCGCCCTCCAGACGGACCCATTCCTCCACACCTTTTCCCATGTGTGACCTCACTACCAACAACATCTGATGTTTGCCGAGACACACATTCAAAGGGGTTTCTCCAAAGGAGTTAAATAATTAGGTCACAAAACTTGTAGGCATCTAATTCTCACGCGAGTTTACCCCGCTCCCCAAACACCAAACAAACAAACCAACAAAACCCATCTGAAAGAAAACAAAGGCAGCATCTGGGCGACACCCCCCTTCCTGCGTTCCCCCCAGTTATTTACTGGGTGACCCCGTCCTTTCTCTTCACCTCCTCACCCAGCGCCTCTGATTATGAGATAATGGATTTTGCGATTGTTCTTGTCAGGGAAAAAAAATCTCCACCGAACCCCACGTTTTCATCTTTCGACTGTTTTATTTAAGCCAGTGGGAAGGTATCGAGAGCAGTAATTGATTCATAATGATCCATAAATCGATATCGGAAAGCGGGGGGATAGGGTAGAGGTGTACTAAGAGTAAGGGGGGTGGCGATGCTGTTTATTTTATTTCTAAAGCTTCAACTAAAGTAGCTTTGACACTGTTGGGGCTGGGGGGGAGGAGCTGTTGGGCTCTGCCGGATCATCCATCATCCCTGTCACCCAGAGTCTGCCCGGAGGAGCCGTAGACGCAATCTCCCTTCTGTCTCTACACCGAAACTATTAATATTAAAACCTCCCTTCAAACACTGCCCCGACGGTCTGCATTCTCATCACAATCTGACCGGCCTCCCCCATCAGACCAGCATTTCCCCCGCGCGGCACTTTCTCCCAGCCCGAGCCCCGACGGAGGGGGCCCGCCCCGGCGCGCGACGCCCTGAGTTGATGACTGCAACTGTAACTGGGACGGGCTCCCCGGTGCCCCCATAGTTTGCAATACGTTGGTCTAACTCTAACACACACGCCCAGGGAAGGCCAGGTGAGGGCCAGGGTAGCCCTCTGCACGCCCCTCTGCCGCGGCCCAAGCCTCTGTCCTGCCTCCTCTCAGGCTCCGGGACGCACGTCTGCACCAACCCCGCTGGGTGGGCGGCGGGGGCTGCGGCCGCGAAGCTGGGGCCACTCCGCGCATCCAGACACCCGGACACCGGACTTTCTAACTGAGTGGCAACTTGTAGCGGAGGTCCAGGCTCCTTATCAAATTGCTGGCCTGCTAGGCTAATGGAGAACTTGTGGAGGATCCCTGTCCAGTCCCTTTGAAGGAAGGTCCCTCCTTTGACAGCTGCTAGAGATATTAGCCACATTTCCCTTCCCAAATCTGCTCCGGGTTAACAGGCCCGCGGGGGCGGGAAGGGGTGAGGAGGCAGGAGGATCCTGGTGGACTCTAACGAGGGTGAGAGCTGGGGGGCGTGAGGGGTGCTGACCTAGGGGGTGGGAGAGAGGAGGGGTGGACGGAAGACACAGACTTCCCTGGTCTTTTCTCTCTTTTTCGTTTAAAATGTGGCTTCTTGCTCAATTCCCAACCCTTAACAGATGGCGACTGCAGTTCTCTCAGAATTTCTTAAAGAAAGGGAAACCTTTGGAATTTATTTCTGCTTTTGCTTTTTCATATAAATAAAAAAGTGTTTTTATATTACTCTTGTTTTGGAGAACATAAGCAATTTTATTCAGACTACAGTATTTCCTTTAACACTATATGGTTGTCAAAACACCATTCCCAGTTTCTTTGCTTTTGACAGCTGAGTCTTTCTTAAATATACCCAAATCGGAACTCTTTACACTAAATAGTAAACCCGAGATAGGAGCAAGTGCCTTCCGGGGTGGTGTAAAAAAATCATTATAAAAATTGGACAAATCTATCACTTCTCTGTGTTATCATGGGGTTGGGGCTGGGGGAGAGCAAGGTAATGCAAACAAATATTACAATTATCATTCATCTCCAAATATTTAAGAAGGTTAAAGTTAACATGATAGGACATGGGTTTGACGAATAAACTAAGCATGAGATGACTTTATTCATTAAAACCAAGAGTTGAGAGCTCTGGTCTCTAAACTTCAATGAGATAACTTGATAATTGCATAAAACACATCCCAAACATGAGCCAATTACCAAGTAAACCCTTCAGAATTTACTGAGTGGAAAGAAAAAAAGGTTCTTTTTCCTACCTGATGTGAGAGTTGATTTATAATGGGGAATTTTCAGAGTTTACATAAAAGTATTTAAAGTAAAAATAGGCAAATATTTAAAATTTACAAAAAGACTTCATGTAAAATAGAATAGCAAAAATGAGAGGAAAGCTATCTCTCTTTCCCAAGTGGCACAGAATTTCTCTATTAAGTTAGTTTGTGTCAGAAGCATTATTTCTATGTTTAAACAGCAACACACCACTTAAACTGAAATGTATTTGTAAAAATTCTACCTAACTAAATATAATACAAAACAATAGAAGTTTATTTCCTTGTTCATTTATATAGAACCTCCATAAATGCTGTCTGAAATGGAAAGATGGAAGAGCCCCAAATAATAACTATGGATTTCTTCCAAGTTTAAGTTTGCAGAGATAATGAATAATTTCCTTAGCTGGTTGACATCACATATCTAGCTAAAGTTTATGATATTATTCTTTCTAAACAAAGATTCAAAATTTAAGAGTTAAAAAATTCCAGGATAGTACATTTATTTGAAAATTGAGGGGACATGCCTCACCCTTTTTGCACACTTTAGCAGACATTGTTTGTGCAGTATCAATAAGCTAACGGTATAGATTTCCAGGAATGTTGCATAAAATTTTGAAAATGGCATTATACCATCCATTTTGTTTTGTTTTGTTTTCAGAAAAAAATTTAAGTTTAGTTATCAAATCATCACACTAGCATCCCTGCACATGGATGTGTCTGAAATAAAAATACACCACAATATAATTTATAAAATATTAATGATTAAGTAATCTTTTAAAGTCAGAATTTCAAACTCCATAGAAGTTGTTTACTTATCTATGAACACCCATATGTAAATTTTCATTTACATATCCAACAATATTGTAGTAAGACAGGCAGAGGAAAAACACAGGCAGATAAATTACCTTTGAGCACAGACATTATTTCTTACGTTGTAAAATTAACCCTGAAAAGTCCTTTATTCTGGCGGAGGATGACCATGAAAAGCTTTATCTGAAAGTATATATTTTTTATCATCATGCGTCTAAAAAGGAGGTTGAGCATGTTCAAGGGGATCTTTCAACCTGACTCATCATGTACACAGTTTCGTACCTTTAGAAGTTTTCTGCTGGTGGAACTTAGAGGCCAAATAGACATTGAAAGGCCACAGATGATTACCTTAAAAATTATTGATAAGTTTAAAATAAACTCAACTGCTGGGGAGAAAAACTTACTTTTAACACTGTATAGAGTTGGCATTGTGCAGCCTTGTCCTAAAACCATTAAAAACGCAAAAGCCTAACAAAAAATCAAAAATGAAATATTTATTACCGCATTTTGTGACTTAACACCTTTTTTTTAACATAACGTCACAGTCCTCATACAAGTATTTTAATGTAAATTTGACAAAGCTTAAAGGTAACAGCATTTTCTTCTAGTGAGGAACACGTGCTGAGAAAAGAAGAATTCATGGACATACAATACCAATTCCACAGCAGATCTGATACTAGCAAAAACATTCTTTTTTTTTTCAATTGAGGTAAACACATAGAATATCTAACATGAAACAATTAATAGACCGAACTCTGTACGAAGTTTGTTACAGTATTCTCTTGCTCCTTTTTATCCCCCAAGCTTTGAGTTTCTGATAAAGTCCTAGTTACGGTTCAATGACCATTAATAACTTTTTTTTGTGTTGAGGAAAGCTGCCCAACTTAAGATTGTTTTGTCCACAACCAAGGCTCAGAACTCCTGGAAGAAGCTCCTGCTCTGTCTTTAAATCTTCATTGGCAAGCTCTTTGAAGAAGAGTCCCCCAGAAATAATAATAAGAATTGGCTTATGAAGCACAAACTATAAAGATCTGTTTGAAACTAAAGGACACATTTATGGAGGAACAAAGGCCGGGCATGAAAACACATTCTTGAAGCTGGAGTTCGAGTGATGAGGTTCAGCCAAACGTTCATCATTATCTCCGGTGTGGTTCTTTTCTCATTGGCCCAACAGGTTTAAAATATATACCACAGTCTCTCCTGGATAGTGAATTCACTGATGAACCAAAACAGTCATTCTTTTGGGAACAACACACATAGTGTGGAAAACAAGGATATATTTTTTTTTTTTCTCTTCTAAAACTATTTGAGGCAACATAACGGCGTGATCAACAGAAATGTACAAGTTTAACTTAGTTCCTATGTTTATACTACAGTAGTTATAACTCTCGGAGTCTTTTTCCAGAGGATCTTTACATGGACAGAATTGTCTCAGTCAGCCCATGATTTCACATTTGTGTTCCTGTTGCATTGGTCCTCTGTTGCTTGATGAAAAATGACAAAAGTAAAAAATAATCACAGCTGTCTGGAATTTCATATTAAGTGTCAAC